>NC_143029.1:91316666-91480833 GCF_057628025.1 Oncorhynchus mykiss | reverse complement strand
TGTTTGATATGGGTCTGGAAGGAGAGTTTACAGTCTAACCAGACACCTAAGTATTTGTAGTTGTCCACGTATTCTAAGTCAGAGCCGTCCAGAGTAGTAATGTTGGACAGGCGGGTAGGTACAGGCAGCGATCGGTTGAAGAGCATGCATTTAGTTTTACTTGTATTTAAGAGCAATTGGAGGCCACGGAAGGAGAGTTGTATGGCATTGAAGCTTGCCTGGAGGGTTGTTAACACAGTGTCCAAAGAAGGGCCAGAAGTATACAGAATGGTGTCGTCTGCGTAGAGGTGGATCAGAGACTCACCAACAGCAAGAGCGACCTCATTGATGTATACAGAGAAGAGAGTCGGTCCAAGAATTGAACCCTGTGGCACCCCCATAGAGACTGCCAGAGGTCCGGACAGCAGGCCCTCCGATTTGACACACTGAACTCTATCAGAGAAGTAGTTGGTAAACCAGGCGAGGCAATCATTTGAGAAACCAAGGCTGTCGAGTCTGCCGATGAGGATGTGGTGATTGACAGAGTCGAAAGCCTTGGCCAGATCAATGAATACGGCTGCACAGTAATGTTTCTTATCGATGGCGGTTAAGATATCATTTAGGACCTTGAGCGTGGCTGGGTTGTTTACATGTGCTGTAGCCTATTTGATGTGTGTATGTATATATTTATGATGTGCTGTACATCAAATCAGTTGCATGTGCTCTATTGCACTGAATTTGCTATCAGTTGATAATTCATAATATGCGTGACGCATTGTTGTCTCTACCTTCTTGGCCTTTGTCGGTGCCCAATAATGTTTGTACCCTGTTTTATGCTGCCATGTTGTGTTGCTACCATGTTGTGTTGTCGTGTGTTGCTGCCATGTTGTCGTGTGTTGCTGCCATGTTGTGTTGTCATGTGTTGCTACCATGCTGTGTTGTCATGTGTTCCTACCATGTCGTGTGTTGCTGCAATGCTGTGTTGTCATGTGTTGCTACCATGCTATGTTGTCATGTGTTCCTACCATGCTGTGTTGTCATGTGTTCCTGCCATGTTGTGTTGTCGTGTGTTGCTGCCATGTTGTGTTGTCGTGTGTTGCTGCCATGCTGTGTTGTTGTGTGTTGCTGCCATGCTGTGTTGTCATGTGTTCCTACCATGCTGTGTTGTCATGTGTTCCTACCATGCTGTGTTGTCGTGTGTTGCTGCCATGTTGTGTTGTCGTGTGTTCCTACCATGCTGTGTTGTCGTGTGTTCCTACCATGCTGTGTTGTCGTGTGTTGCTGCCATGTTGTGTTGTCGTGTGTTGCTGCCATGCTGTGTTGTCGTGTGTTGCTGCCATGCTGTGTTGTCGTGTGTTGCTGCCATGCTGTGTTGTCGTGTGTTCCTACCATGCTGTGTTGTCGTGTGTTCCTACCATGCTGTGTTGTCATGTGTTCCTACCATGCTGTGTTGTCGTGTGTTCCTACCATGCTGTGTTGTCGTGTGTTGCTGCCATGCTGTGTTGTCGTGTGTTCCTACCATGCTGTGTTGTCGTGTGTTGCTGCCAAGCTGTGTTGTCGTGTGTTGCTGCCATGCTGTGTTGTCGTGTGTTCCTACCATGCTGTGTTGTCGTGTGTTGCTGCCAAGCTGTGTTGTCATGTGTTCCTACCATGCTGTGTTGTCATGTGTTCCTACCATGCTGTGTTGTCGTGTGTTCCTACCATGCTGTGTTGTCGTGTGTTGCTGCCATGCTGTGTTGTCGTGTGTTGCTGCCATGCTGTGTTGTCGTGTGTTGCTGCCATGCTGTGTTGTCATGTGTTCCTACCATGCTGTGTTGTCATGTGTTCCTGCCATGCTGTGTTGTCGTCTTTAGGTCTCTCTTTATATAGTGTTGTCTCTCTTGTTGTGATGTGTGTTTAGTCCTATATTTTTTATTTTATTTATTTTTACTCCAAGTCCCAGCCCCCGCAGGAGGCCTTGTTCTTTATTTAACTAGTCAAGTCAGTTATAAGGTTCAATAAAAAATTAAATTGTATCAACCAAAAGTACACCTTGCAAAAAAAAAATAGTGAGTAACACTGTCATAGTGCCCTCCACACACCACTCCAACAAAGAAGTAATGTGACCTAACCATGTAGAAACTAAGGAAGGGAAAGACAGATGGAGACAGGCAGACGGGGGCGTTGTCTATTGTGACACTCTACTTTACATGCCGACTGGTTCACCTTGATGTAACAACAGCTATTCAACTGCCTACGAGCCCTGGACAAAATTATTTTCTGGATTTTTGTTTTAGATTCCGTCTCTCACAGTTGAAGTGTACCCTATGATAAAAATTACAGACCTCTACATGCTTTGTAAGTAGGAAACACTGCCGATTTTTGCAGGTTATCAAATACTTGTTCTCCCCACTGTGTATATGACTAGAGGAACTAACTTTGAACATGTCATAGTAAACCGTTTATTTTCTGGTTACAAAGGTTGTGAAATAAACACGCAACTCCTACTACTGAAGTTTAGAGGTTGCACCTTGCCTACCTCTCCTCTGGCACCCTATTCACAATTATAGTGCACTATTTTTGAACAGGGACCAAAGAGGTGTAAACTTCAGTCGAACGTGTCAAGAGTAAGTTACTTCCTGCCAAGGACGCGTGTTGCATGATATGAACTTTAAATTGACACGTGTTTCCACTAGCTGAGCAGACACTTGCTTTTTGTATTCGTCCCCCCGCAACAATTCACAGTCATGTTGGTATTCTTCAATATAAATGTTTTGTGTGTTTTAAAATCGTGTAAACAAATAGTCACAACAACAAAACGCATGTGAAACAAAAGCAGATAACTACCTCGTTCTTGATTGATAGTACAAGGTGGAGTTGTTCGCAGGTAGGTGTTCTTTGATCAAACTTCACTAATTCACAATGTAAACATTGGAGTATTTACTTCGTCCTCATCTCACGTAGTTTACTTTACCAAATCACTCCATTCAATTGGCCTGACAGACTAAAACCAAATCCGCGGATTGGAACCGCTCCGACAGACCGAGAGCCCCGGTTGAGCCCCAGCCTGCAGAACCCAAAGTTTCACAACACTGATGCGCGAATGTCCAATAAGCCAATGAACTAAGATCCAATACGTTAGCACAGTTAGTTTACAAATATAGTGTCTAACTCCATGGTAGCTAGTGTGCCCTATTCTACCAAGTCAAACTAGCAAGTTAGCTGGCTAACATGAGCTGCAACGTGTAGCCGCTACCGTTAGCCCACATGCTAACCAAACCCATTAAAAGGCTATACTGTAAAGCGGACATAATGTGCAAGGTTGGTCGCACCCTAATTCATTATGCAACCATAAACCGTTAGAAGACATTAGTTGAGAAAAGCTGTTAAACTTGGAACAGTTTGTAAGTGACCGAATAACGAAAAATCCTAGCTAATCATTTTCGCTAGCTAGCTTTTTTTATTACATGAAATAAAACTACCTAGCGGTTAGCTACATTGCATTGGCGCAACGGATAACTAGCCAATTCACTAGCTATATATAGGGTCGTAAAATAGCGGTGAGCTAGTGAATAATAGTTTATATGCAGAATTTAAAAAAAGGTATTTGACAAGCTAGCTAACACTAAAAGCAAGTTCAGTTGAGACACAGCTAGCTAAAACATTGGTGGTTGGCTAGCAGGGAGGCTGCTTTGCTAACAGCGGCTAGTAGCCGATTGTTCGGTGCAGCAACTTTCCTAAAGCAAATCTCCTGCATAACGGCCTCTATTGGTTGACTTAATAAAAAAAAACATGTAGAGTACATAAGTTTATGCTTCACTTCTGATCACACTTGATTGCGACCGATTAATCGTTTATTGAAAAATGGTTTCATGAAGCTAGTTAGAGAATTACTCACCTCACTTCCGCAAATCGTTTGCTGCACACCGTGTGTGTGTGTGTGCTGCAGAGTTCCACGACTGGCGGCGCTCATCAAAATGCAACACTACATTTTTGCTGTTGCAGGGAGAACAGTAGGTAGGTCTACGGGCCAAACAACGGCTAGTGCCAAAAAAAAGTGTGTGGCCCGGTGCCCCAATGCCATCTCACATCTGAGCCAAACATTGGATCTATCATAGTAAAATGTTGTTGCCACATGCACATTTGATAATCTTTTTTTTTTTTAAAGACACTTTCTTATAACCTAGAAATAAAGGGTCCCTTATAATAAAATTAGTAGTTCAGAATCTTATTTGGTGAGATGCTCTTATTAGTTGCTAAACATGACATGTAATGATAGAAAACCAAGTTTTGGTCCACAATTGAATGAAACATTTCCATACAAAATGTACTTTGATCACAACACCACCAACCCCTCCCCCCTCTGGAGACTGAAAAGAGCATGGTTGCTTCACTGCCTGGTTTTTCAACTGCTTGGCCTCCGACCGCAAGGCACCACAGAGGGTAGCGAGTACGGCCCAGTACATCACTGGGGCCAAGCTTCCTGCCATCCAGGACCTCTATACCAGGCGGTGTCAGAGGAAGGCCTTAAAAATTGTGAGACTCCAGCCACCCTAGTCATTAGACTGTTCTCTCTGCTACCGCACGGCAAGAGGTACCGGAGCACCAAGTCGGGGTCCAAAAAGCTTCCCAAAAGCTCTTACAAACAAAACCACGAGACTCCTGAACATCTAATCAAATGGCTACCCAGATGATTTGCATTGTCCCCCTCCCTCTTTTACACTGCTGCTACTCACGATTTATCTATGTAGTCACTAACTACATGCACATATTACCTCAATTATCACACAAGGACTCTGTACCGTAACACCCTGTATATAGCCTCAACATTGACTCTGTACCGGTAGCCCCTGTATATAGCCTTCACATTGACTCTGTACCGTAATACCCTGTATATAGTCTCCACATTGACTCTGTACCGTAATACCCTGTATATAGTCTCCACATTGACTCTGTACCGTAACACCCTGTATATAGTCTCCACATTGACTCTGTACCGTAACACCCTGTATATAGCCTCCACATTGACTCTGTACCGTAACACCCTGTATATAGCCTCCACATTGACTCTGTACCGTAATACCCTGTATATAGCCTCCACATTGACTCTGTACCGTAATACCCTGTATATAGCCTCCACATTGACTCTGTACCGTAATACCCTGTATATAGCCTCCACATTGACTCTGTACCGTAATACCCTGTATATAGCCTCCACATTGACTCTGTACCGTAATACCCTGTATATAGCCTCCACATTGACTCTGTACCGTAATACCCTGTATATAGCCTCCACATTGACTCTGTACCGTAATACCCTGTATATAGCCTCCACATTGACTCTGTACCGTAATACCCTGTATATAGCCTCCACATTGACTCTGTACCGTAATACCCTGTATATAGCCTCCACATTGACTCTGTACCGTAATACCCTGTATATAGCCTCCACATTGACTCTGTACCGTAATACCCTGTATATAGCCTCCACATTGACTCTGTACCGTAATACCCTGTATATAGCCTCCACATTGACTCTGTACCGTAATACCCTGTATATAGCCTCCACATTGACTCTGTACCGTAATACCCTGTATATAGCCTCCACATTGACTCTGTACCGTAACACCCTGTATATAGCCTCCACATTGACTCTGTACCGTAACACCCTGTATATAGCCTCCACATTGACTCTGTACCGTAATACCCTGTATATAGCCTCCACATTGACTCTGTACCGTAATACCCTGTATATAGCCTCCACATTGACTCTGTACCGTAATACCCTGTATATAGCCTCCACATTGACTCTGTACCGTAATACCCTGTATATAGCCTCCACATTGACTCTGTACCGTAATACCCTGTATATAGCCTCCACATTGACTCTGTACCGTAATACCCTGTATATAACCCTCGCTGTTTTTTTTACTACTGCTCTTGCATTTTTTTACATTTTTTTTACTTAAGAAAAATACGTGTTAAGGACTTGTCAGTAACTATTTCACTGCAAGGTCTACACCGGTTGTAATCGGCACGTGGGACAAATTAATGTTTGATAGGTAAATAAACAAGTGTAGAGAAATCATGTTTGGGACAGAACAGTTACACTATTCAACTGTTCCCTTTCATCATCAGGGTTTATTGGAATCATATCAGCCAATCAGAACAGACGTGTTCATGATATGCATTATGCCCTATAGTTCACATACCTACAGCATTATCTAGATTGCTTCTTCGGCCTTCGGGGACCACATACCATAAGCAACATACCCTTATACACATATTAATGTCTTCCACGGACACAACTGATTGTTATGTAATTCTGTACATTTCAGATAGCCACAGAAGTTTGTGATTCATTGAGTACATATTATGCAACGAGTGAGCAATTTTACATGCAATTTAATATGATAATGTGGCCAGCAAGTTTTTCAATGATTAGCGTGTCAGGGTTGGGGTCAATTCCATTTAAATTCCGTTCCACATTTTTTCTCACAGAGAAGCATTGAGGAAAATCCGAATTGGAATTTCAGTTGACTTCCTAGATGGAAATGGGATTGACCCCAACCCTGGCTTGATTGAGTGACTGGGGTCCCCTCTAAAGCATGCATGGTGAACTGAGAGCCTGCCTGACACATATTTTATGCAAAAAGGCTATTAACATCAAATGCCTCCACACTATTTCCCATGGGGCGCTGGCCCAAAGTCGTGCACTAAATAGGGAATAGGGTTCCATGGGGCACTAGCCCAAAGTAGTGCACTATATAGGGAATAGGGTTCCATGGGGCGCTGGCCCAAAGTAGTGCACTATATAGGGAATAGGGTTCCATGGGGCGCTGGCCCAATGTAGTGCACTATGTTGGGAATAGGATACAATAGTAAATCAGCCCCCTGGTCTGGCCCATGGGGGGGGGGGGGGATAAATAACAAGGAAGTGCTGGGACTCCGGACTCACGTTAGTTCTTCTAACCCTGACGCACTGGTACATTTAAAACCCATCATCTTAACCCATCTACAGAGCAAAACATACCAGTCCTTCTTGAGACGATATAATTTAGTTATTCAGCATATCCCTTCTTGATCATCTCATCTTTTAAGATCCTTCTTCTTCGCTTTAAGGAACATGTAAGAGCTAGCACTTCTCTAACCATTCACTTCTAGAACAGGTAAGATAACTTTTTAATATCTATAGTAAAGATGTGATTTTTCTAGCTTTTCCCATTTGCACCAAACAAGACATCTTAAGAGAGTGACATCGGCTCAATTTTTGGTCAAGAGAAAACAAAATAATGAACATAAGCAGAAACAATCCTTCTAGCTGGACACAAAACAGATAAATGCTTAGTTCTGGAAACGACCGGACACCGTTTAGTTCTGGAAACGACCGGACACCGTTTAGTTCTGGAAACGACCGGACACCGTTTAGTTCTGGAAACGACCGGACACCGTTTAGTTCTGGAAACGACCGGACACCGTTTAGTTCTGGAAACGACCAGACACCGTTTAGTTCTGGAAACGACCAGACACCGTTTTAGTTCTGGAAACGACCAGACACCGTTTTAGTTCTGGAAACGACCAGACACCGTTTTAGTTCTGGAAACGACCAGACACCGTTTTAGTTCTGGAAACGACCGGACACCGTTTAGTTCTGGAAACGACCGGACACCGTTTAGTTCTGGAAACGACCGGACACCGCTTAGTTCTGGAAACGACCAGACACCGTTTAGTTCTGGAAACGACCGGACACCGTTTTAGTTCTGGAAACGACCGGACACCGTTTTAGTTCTGGAAACGACCAGACACCGTTTAGTTCTGGAAACGACCAGACACCGTTTAGTTCTGGAAACGACCGGACACCGTTTAGTTCTGGAAACGACCGGACACCGTTTTAGTTCTGGAAACGACCAGACACCGTTTAGTTCTGGAAACGACCAGACACCGTTTAGTTCTGGAAACGACCGGACACCGTTTAGTTCTGGAAACGACCGGATACCGTTTAGTTCTGGAAACGACCAGACACCGTTTTAGTTCTGGAAACGACCAGACACCGTTTAGTTCTGGAAACGACTGGACACCGTTTAGTTCTGGAAACGACCGGACACCGTTTAGTTCTGGAAACGACCGGACACCGTTTAGTTCTGGAAACGACCAGACACCGTTTCCATGCATTATTTTACAGTGCTAATAGAAATTAGATATTTATACATCTATATACAAACATGACTGTCATATCATTTTCAGACAAGTTTATTCCTTCTGTCCAATATTCAAGAAGAGACGTCATGTTGTGGAGGTCAAGGTTAAAGGGGTCGTTTGATCGAATGCTTTTGAAGTAAAAAAAGATCCAAGTGCAAAATAAAAAGGCTTTAGTTGTTGTTGTCCTCAGGGCTGGCGTTGGGGGGGGGTTGTCCTCAGGGCTGGCGTTGGGGGGGGGTTGTCCTCAGGGCTGGCGTTGGGGGGGGGGGGGGTTGTCCTCAGGGCTGGTGTTGGGGGGGGGGGGGGGTTGTCCTCAGGGCTGGCGTTGGGGGGGTTGTCCTCAGGGCTGGCGTTGGGGGGGTTGTCCTCAGGGCTGGCGTTGGGGGGGTTGTCCTCAGGGCTGGCGTTGGGGGGGTTGTCCTCAGGGCTGGCGTTGGGGGGGGTTGTCCTCAGGGCTGGCGTTGGGGGGGTTGTCCTCAGGGCTGGCGTTGGGGGGGTTGTCCTCAGGGCTGGCGTTGGGGGGTTTCCTGTTGGTGTTGTTAACTAGGTAGTGTTAAACGGAGCGTGTCTCCACCTCCATCTTCTCCTCGGACTGCGAGGACGCCTCCGGTTCGGGGTGAGAGACGTTGGGCCGGACCGTGACGACCGGACTCCCTCCGTGCATGGAGTGGAGAAAGTTCCAGGTCTCCTCCGAGATCTGCCCAGAGTCAGCCCCTAGAGAGGCAGAACAGAAACATGGGTTATACAAACTCAACCTGCCCAGAGTCAGTTCCTGTAGAGACAGACACGTTTAACCTGAAGTCATTATAACCTGCCCAGAGTCAGTTCCTGTAGAGACAGACACGTTTAACCTGAAGTCATTATAACCTGCCCAGAGTCAGTTCCTGTAGAGGCAGACACGTTTAACCTGAAGTCATTATAACCTGCCCAGAGTCAGTTTCTGTAGAGACAGACATGTTTAACCTGAAGTCATTATAACCTGCCCAGAGTCAGTTCCTGTAGAGACAGACACGTTTAACCTGAAGTCATTATAACCTGCCCAGAGTCAGTTCCTGTAGAGACAGACACGTTTAACCTGAAGTCATTATAACCTGCCCAGAGTCAGTTCCTGTAGAGGCAGACACGTTTAACCTGAAGTCATTATAACCTGCCCAGAGTCAGTTCCTGTAGAGACAGACATGTTTAACCTGAAGTCATTATAACCTGCCCAGAGTCAGTTCCTGTAGAGACAGACACGTTTAACCTGAAGTCATTATAACCTGCCCAGAGTCAGTTCCTGTAGAGACAGACACGTTTAACCTGAAGTCATTATAACCTGCCCAGAGTCCGTTCCTGTAGAGACAGACACGTTTAACCTGAACTCATTATAATAATCACAACAGTCCTAATAATCTCCCCAGAGTCCAAAAGCAGTTAAGACTCACATAATAATAATAACCATCTAGTCCTGGCAGGACAACACAGCAAGGTAGGTTGGGCTCAATTCCATTTCTAATTCAGAGAGTTAATTGACAGTGTCAGGCTCTTACCTTGTTTGAGTGTTAGATGACCGTTCTTGTTGATGGCTATCTTAGAGTTATCGATTGGTCCTGGTGGATCTTCCAGAGAGGAGGGCAAAGCAGGTATTACACATACTACATTCCTTAAATACTACATGTGTGTATTCCATTTAATATAAAGATGAGATTAGATTACTATTTGTAATATGAGCTAAACATTAGTCGAAAAGGCATTTGTCATTCTACATGAATTTACTACCATTCACTGACCACTACAGTGTAGTGGAACAACAACCAGAGGAAGACAGACCACTACAGTGTAGTGGAACAACAACCAGAGGAAGACAGACCACTACAGTGTAGTGGAACAACAACCAGAGGAAGACAGATCACTACAGTGTAGTGGAACAACAACCAGAGGAAGACAGACCACTACAGTGTAGTGGAACAACAACCAGAGGAAGACAGACCACTACAGTGTAGTGGAACAACAACCAGAGGAAGACAGACCACTACAGTGTAGTGGAACAACAACCAGAGGAAGACAGATCACTACAGTGTAGTGGAACAACAACAACCAGAGGAAGACAGACCACTACAGTGTAGTGGAACAACAACCAGAGGAAGACAGACCACTACAGTGTAGTGGAACAACAACCAGAGGAAGACAGACCACTACAGTGTAGTGGAACAACAACCAGAGGAAGACAGATCACTACAGTGTAGTGGAACAACAACAACCAGAGGAAGACAGACCACTACAGTGTAGTGGAACAACAACCAGAGGAAGACAGACCACTACAGTGTAGTGGAACAACAACCAGAGGAAGACAGATCACTACAGTGTAGTGGAACAACAACAACCAGAGGAAGACAGACCACTACAGTGTAGTGGAACAACAACAACCAGAGGAAGACAGACCACTACAGTGTAGTGGAACAACAACCAGAGGAAGACAGATCACTACAGTGTAGTGGAACAACAACCAGAGGAAGACAGATCACTACAGTGTAGTGGAACAACAACAACCAGAGGAAGACAGACCACTACAGTGTAGTGGAACAACAACCAGAGGAAGACAGACCACTACAGTGTAGTGGAACAACAACCAGAGGAAGACAGATCACTACAGTGTAGTGGAACAACAACCAGAGGAAGACAGACCACTACAGTGTAGTGGAACAACAACCAGAGGAAGACAGATCACTACAGTGTAGTGGAACAACAACCAGAGGAAGACAGACCACTACAGTGTAGTGGAACAACAACCAGAGGAAGACAGACCACTACAGTGTAGTGGAACAACAACCAGAGGAAGACAGATCACTACAGTGTAGTGGAACAACAACCAGAGGAAGACAGACCACTACAGTGTAGTGGAACAACAACCAGAGGAAGACAGACCACTACAGTGTAGTGGAACAACAACCAGAGGAAGACAGATCACTACAGTGTAGTGGAACAACAACCAGAGGAAGACAGATCACTACAGTGTAGTGGAACAACAACCAGAGGAAGACAGACCACTACAGTGTAGTGGAACAACAACCAGAGGAAGACAGATCACTACAGTGTAGTGGAACAACAACCAGAGGAAGACAGATCACTACAGTGTAGTGGAACAACAACCAGAGGAAGACAGACCACTACAGTGTAGTGGAACAACAACAACCAGAGGAAGACAGATCACTACAGTGTAGTGGAACAACAACAACCAGAGGAAGACAGACCACTACAGTGTAGTGGAACAACCACAACCAGAGGAAGACAGACCACTACAGTGTAGTGGAACAACAACCAGAGGAAGACAGATCACTACAGTGTAGTGGAACAACAACAACCAGAGGAAGACAGACCACTACAGTGTAGTGGAACAACAACCAGAGGAAGACAGACCACTACAGTGTAGTGGAACAACAACCAGAGGAAGACAGATCACTACAGTGTAGTGGAACAACAACAACCAGAGGAAGACAGACCACTACAGTGTAGTGGAACAACAACCAGAGGAAGACAGACCACTACAGTGTAGTGGAACAACAACAACCAGAGGAAGACAGATCACTACAGTGTAGTGGAACAACAACCAGAGGAAGACAGATCACTACAGTGTAGTGGAACAACAACAACCAGAGGAAGACAGACCACTACAGTGTAGTGGAACAACAACCAGAGGAAGACAGACCACTACAGTGTAGTGGAACAACAACAACCAGAGGAAGACAGATCACTACAGTGTAGTGGAACAACAACAACCAGAGGAAGACAGACCACTACAGTGTAGTGGAACAACAACCAGAGGAAGACAGATCACTACAGTGTAGTGGAACAACAACCAGAGGAAGACAGACCACTACAGTGTAGTGGAACAACAACCAGAGGAAGACAGACCACTACAGTGTAGTGGAACAACAACCAGAGGAAGACAGACCACTACAGTGTAGTGGAACAACAACCAGAGGAAGACAGATCACTACAGTGTAGTGGAACAACAACAACCAGAGGAAGACAGACCACTACAGTGTAGTGGAACAACAACAACCAGAGGAAGACAGATCACTACAGTGTAGTGGAACAACAACAACCAGAGGAAGACAGATCACTACAGTGTAGTGGAACAACAACAACCAGAGGAAGACAGACCACTACAGTGTAGTGGAACAACAACAACCAGAGGAAGACAGACCACTACAGTGTAGTGGAACAACAACCAGAGGAAGACAGATCACTACAGTGTAGTGGAACAACAACCAGAGGAAGACAGATCACTACAGTGTAGTGGAACAACAACCAGAGGAAGACAGACCACTACAGTGTAGTGGAACAACAACCAGAGGAAGACAGATCACTACAGTGCAGTGAAGTGAAACATTTACAACTAGTCCTGAGGTCACAGCTAGGGGGCAGGGACTCCCAGTGCTTTAGCCACTCACCATTGTCCTTTCCCTTAACGAAGCCCTCCCACTCTCTGAACCAGCCACTCACCATTGTCCTTTCCCTTGACGAAGCCCTCCCACTCTCTGAACCAGCCACTCACCATTGTCCTTTCCCTTGACGAAGCCCTCCCACTCTCTGAACCAGCCACTCACCATTGTCCTTTCCCTTGACGAAGCCCTCCCACTCTCTGAACCAGCCACTCACCATTGTCCTTTCCCTTAACGAAGGCCTCCCACTCTCTGAACCACTGCATGCTGATGCAGTATATGACCACTGGAGATTCTTCCTCCTGAAACGCCTTGTTCAGCTGGTGGGGGGGGGGGGGGGGCGATAGGGAGAGAAGAGGGAATGGGCGGGGGAAAAGGGGGATGAGGGAGAGATGTAGAGGAAGAAAGAAGATTGAAAGATCATAATTTCACTTAGTTTACAACATTAATTTATCTACCGCTCTCTTCTATTCCTCCCTGAGACATCTCTTCCCTCCCTCCCCCTTTCTCCCTCCCTCCCCCCTCTTCTCCCTCCCCCCTTTCCTCTCTCTCTCCCTCCCTCCCTCTCTCCCTGCCTCCCTCTCTCCCCCCCTTTCCTTCCTCCCTCCCTGCCTCCCTCCCTCCCTCCCTCTCTCCCTGCCTCCCTCCCTCCCTCTCTGCCTCCCTCCCTCCCTCTCTCTCTCCCCCCCCTTTCCTTCCTCCCTCCCTGCCTCCCTCTCCCTTTCCTCCCTGCCTCCCTCCCTCCCTGCCTCCCTCCCTCCCTGCCTCCCTCCCTCCCTCCCTCCCTCCCTCCCTACCTGCCTGCCTCCCTCCCTACCTCCCTGCCTCCCTGCCTGCCTGTCCCCTCCCTGCCTGCCTGTCCCCTCCCTGCCTGCCTCCCTGTCTCCTCCCTCCCTGCCTGCCTCCTCCCTCCCTGCCTGCCTGCCTCCCTCCCTCTCTCCCTCCCTCCCTGCCTCTCTCCCTCCCTCCCTGCCTCTCTCCCTCCCTCCCTGCCTCTCTCCCTCCCTCCCTGCCTCTCTCCCTCCCTCCCTGCCTCTCCCTCCCTCCCTGCCTCTCCCTCCCTGCCTCTCCGCCTCTCCCTCCCTGCCTCTCCGCCTCTCCCTCCCTGCCTCTCCGCCTCTCCGCCTCTCCCTGCCTCTCCGCCTCTCCCTGCCTCTCCGCCTCTCCGCCTCTCCGCCTCTCCCTCCCTCCCTGCCTCTCTCCCTCCCTCCCTGCCTCTCTCCCTCCCTCCCTGCCTCTCTCCCTCCCTCCCTGCCTCTCTCCCTCCCTCCCTGCCTCTCTCCCTCCCTCCCTGCCTCTCTCCCTCCCTCCCTGCCTCTCTCCCTCCCTCTCCGCCTCTCCCTCCCTGCCTCTCTCCCTCCCTCCCTGCCTCTCTCCCTCCCTCCCTGCCTCTCTCCCTGCCTCTCTCCCTGCCTCTCTCCCTGCCTCTCTCCCTGCCTCTCTCCCTGCCTCTCTCCCTGCCTCTCTCCCTGCCTCTCTCCCTGCCTCTCTCCCTGCCTCTCTCCCTGCCTCTCTCCCTGCCTCTCTCCCTGCCTCTCTCCCTGCCTCTCTCCCTGCCTCTCTCCCTGCCTCTCTCCCTGCCTCTCTCCCTGCCTCTCTCCCTGCCTCTCTCCCTGCCTCTCTCCCTGCCTCCCTCCCTGCCTCCCTCCCTCCCTCCCTGCCTCCCTCCCTGCCTCCCTCCCTCCCTCCCTGCCTCCCTCCCTGCCTCCCTCCCTGCCTCTCTCCCTCCCTGCCTCTCTCCCTCCCTGCCATCCTGTCTGTGTGCAGTCAGTGGCCCTGTCTCAATAGCGATCCATGCATCTTAAATAGTAAAACGGAGGAGGAAAAAAAAGACAGTTTTCTAGTATGTGACATTTTGAAAAACGAGTACACTTTATATATATATTTTAAATGACCATTTTCTTCTCTCTCTCAGACACTTCAGAACAAACTTCCTTTAGATGTTGTTGTTGTTGGTGGGGACGATCTGTTCGTTATTCAATGTGTTTATATGGGCTAATAGCACTAAGGCCAAATAAACATGTTTTATATATATTTTTGACACTTCAAGGAGTCTTAATTCAAAATCAATTGGCAAAATTATCCTTGACATGACCTTCTTAAAGAAATTCCACGTAGCTTACGACGGGACTTAGCTGTAGAACGTTCTGAGGACCTGAGGGCCCATGCAAAATCTTTTCATCCTCCTGTGGAGGAGAAGTGGCGTTGTCCTCTTCATGACTCTGTTGGTGTGTTTTGGACCATAAATAGATCATTAGTGATGTGGACACCGAGGAACTTGAAGCTCTCGACCTGCCTTAACAAATCATGTCCAATTAATTGAATTTACCACAGGTGGACCCCAAGTTGTAGAAACATCTCAAGGATGATCAATGGAAACAGGATGCACCCGATGTCAAGAGGTCTGAATTGTTTCCGAATGCACTGTATACAGCTCGTTGAGTACGGTCTTCGTGCCAGCATCGGTTTGTGGTCGTAAACAGAAAGCTACGAAAAATACATGCTACATGACCCAATGTATGTGGACACCTGCTCGTCGAACATCTCATTCCAAAATCATGGGAAATAATAGGCGTTGGTCCTCCTTTGCAGCAATAACAGCCTCCACTCTTCTGGCTTTCCACTAGATGTTGGAACATTGCTGAGGGGACTTGCTTCCATTCAGCCACAAGAGCATTAGTGAGGTCGGGCACTGATGTTGGGCGATTAGGCCTGGCTCACGGTCCGCATTCCAATTCATCCCAAAGGTGTTCAATGGGGTTGAGGTCAGGGCTCTGTGCAGGCCAGTCAAGTTCTTTCACACCGATCTCGATAATCCATTTCTGTATGGACCTAGCTTTGTGCACGGGGGCATTGTCATGCCGAAACACGTTAGGCCTTTCCATAACTGTGGCCACAAAGTTGGAAGCATAGAAGGGTCTAGAATGTCATTGTATGCTGCAGTGTTAAGTTCTCCTATCACTGGAACTAAAGAGCCTACAGTTGATCGGGGCAGCTCTAGCAGCGAAACATTTTTACAAACTGATTTGTTGGAAAGGTGGCATTGTATTTAAAGTAACTGAGCTGTTGAGTAAGGCCATTCTACTGCCAATGTTTATCTATGGAGATTAAAATTTAGTACACATCATATGCCTGCCAGCAACAGGTGTGGCTGAAATGATCAGAATCCACTAATTTTAAGGGGTATCCACATACTTTTGTAAATACAGTGTAGATGAAAATATCTTGGTAAATAGTACGATCTACAGTTTATCATGAGGTACTCTACCTCAGGGGAGCAGAACCTCGAGACTTCTTTAATATTAGAGATGGCGCACCAGCTGTTGTTGACACCCTCCCAAGTAAACAACTTGGAAGACGGCGAAGATTCTGCGATGGCTCTCTTTAGATTGATCACGACCATTTCATCATACATCTTTAAAAAGCCCCGTGCCTTTAGCAGGATTATAAGTTATAACTGTTCCGACAAAAAATGTTAGCTTACATGGTTAATTGCTGTTTACTTCCTATTTAACGTTAGCCTAGTTTGCTAGCTAGCGTCATTGCACTTAGGGGTTTAAATCACTACTCCAAACAGTCACAAAATGTTTGTTTTGCAATAGAAACTGTAGTTTTCATTTGCTGTCCAATAGAAACTGTAGTTTTCATTTGCTGTCCAATAGAAACTGTAGTTTTCATTTGCTGTCCAATAGAAACTGTAGTTTTCATTTGCTGTCCAATAGAAACTGTAGTTTTCATTTGCTGTCCAATAGAAACTGTAGTTTTCATTTGCTGTCCAATAGAAACTGTAGTTTTCATTTGCTGTCCAATAGAAACTGTAGTTTTCATTTGCTGTCCAATAGAAACTGTAGTTTTCATTTGCTGTCCAATAGAAACTGTAGTTTTCATTTGCTGTCCAATAGAAACTGTAGTTTTCATTTGCTGTCCAATAGAAACTGTAGTTTTCATTTGCTGTCCAATAGAAACTGTAGTTTTCATTTGCTGTCCAATAGAAACTGTAGTTTTCATTTGCTGTCCAATAGAAACTGTAGTTTTCATTTGCTGTCCAATAGAAACTGTAGTTTTCATTTGCTGTCCAATAGAAACTGTAGTTTTCAATTTAATAAAGTATGTGGGAGTCTAGCTACAGGAACTTTACAACTCTACTTTGCTCATGTTTTGGTTAATGTTGTACTTCATCTGATGTATTTTAATTAAATTTTATTTCACCTTTATTTAACTAGGTAGGCTAGTTGAGAACAAGTTCTCATTTACAACTGCGACCTGGCCAAGATAAAGCAAAGCAGTTCGACACAAACAACAACACAGAGTTACACATGGAATAAACAAACATACAGTCAATAATACAGTAGAAAAATCTATATACAGTGTGTGCAAATGAGGTAGGATAAGAGAGGTAAGGCAATAAATAGGCCATGGTGGCAAAGTAATTACAATATAGCAATTAAACACTGGAATGGTAGAATGTGCAGAAAATGCATGTGCAAGTTGAGATACTGGGGTGCAAAGGAGCAAGATAAATAAATACAGTGTGTGGATGAGATAGGTAGTTGGATGGGCTATTTACAGATGGGCTATGTACAGATGCAGTGTTCTGTGAGCTGCTCTGGCAGCTGGTGCTTAAAGCTAGTGAGGGGGATATGAGTCTCCAGCTTCAGAGATTTTTGCAGTTCGTTCCAGTCATTGGCAGCAGAGAACTGGAAGGAGAGGCGGCCAAAGGAAGAATTGGCTTTGGGGGTGACCAGTGAGATATACCTGCTGGAGCGCGTGCTAGGGGTGGGTGCTGCTATGGTGACCAGTGAGCTGAGATAAGGCGGGGCTTTACCTAGCAAAGACTTGTAGATGGCCTGGAGCCAGTGGGTTTGGCGACGAATATGAAGCGAGGGCCAGCCAACGAGAGCATACAGGTCGCAGTGGTGGGTAGTATATGGGGCTTTGGTGACAAAACAGATGGCACTGTGATAGACTGCATCCATTTTGTTGAGTAGGGTATTGGAGGCTATTTTGTAAATGACATCGCCAAAGTCGAGGATTGGTAGGATGGTCAGTTTTACGAGGGTGTTTGGCAGCATGGGTGAAGGATGCTTTGTTGCGAAATAGGAAGCCAATTCTAGATTTAATTTTGGATTGGAAGGAGAGTTTAGTCTAACCAGACACCCAGGTTTTTGTAGTTGTCCACGTATTCTAAGTCAGAGCCGTCCAGAGTCGTGATGCTGGACAGGCGGGCAGGTGCAGGCAGCGATCGGTTGAAGAGCATGCATTTAGTTTTACTTGCATTTAAGAGCAGTTGGAGGCCACGGAAGGAGAGTTGTATGGCATTGAAGCCCGTCTGGAGGTTAGTTAATACAGTGTCCAACAATGGGCCATAAGTATACAGAATGGTGTCGTCTGGGTAGATGTAGATCAAAGAATCACCAGCAGCAAGAGCGACATCATTGATGTATACTGAGAAGAGAGTCGGCCTGAGAATTGAACCCTGTGGCACCCCCATAGAGACTGCCAGAGGTCCGGACAACAGGCCCTTCGATTTGACACACTGAACTCTATCAGAGAAGTAGTTGGTGAACCAGGCGAGGCAGTCATTTGGGAAACCAAGGCTGTTGAGTCTGCCGATAAGAATGTGGTGATTGACAGAGCCGAAAGCCTTAGCCAGGTCGATGAATATGGCTGCACAGTATTGTCTCTTATCGATGGCAGTTCAGATATCATTTAGGACCTAGAGCGTGGCTGAGGTGCACCCATGACCAGCTCGGAAACCAGATTGCATAGCGGAGAAGGTACGGTGAGATTCGAAACGGTCAGTAATCTTTTTGTTGACTTGGCTTTCGAAGACCTTAGAAAGGCAGGGCAGGATGGAAATAGGTCTATAACAGTTTGGGTCTAGAGGCAGGGCAGGATGGAAATAGGTCTATAACAGTTTGGGTCTAGAGGCAGGGCAGGATGGATATAGGTCTATAACAGTTTGGGTCTAGAGGCAGGGCAGGATGGATATAGGTCTGTAACAGTTTGGGTCTAGAGCGTCTCCCCCTTTGAAAAGGGGGATGACAGCGGCAGCATTCCAATCTATGGGAATCTCAGACAATATGAAAGAGGTTGAACAGGCTAGTAATAGGGGTTGCAACAATTGCTGCGGATAATTTTAGAAAGAGAGGGTCCAGATTGTCTAGCCCGGCTGATTTGTAGGGGTCCAGATTTTGCAGCTCTTTCAGAACATCAGCCATTTGGATTTGGGTGAAGGAGAAGTGGGGGAGGTTTGGGTGAGTTGCTGTGGGGAGCGCAGGGCTGTTGACCGGGGTAGGGTTAGCCATGTGGAAAGCATGGCCAGCCGTAGAAAAATGCTTATTGAAATTCTCAATTATTGAGGATTTATCGGTAGTGACACTGTTTCCTATCCTCAGTGCAGTGGGCAGCTGGGAGGAGGTGCTCTTGTTCTCCATGGACTTTACAGTGTCCCAGAACTTTTTGGAGTTTGTACTACAGGATGCAAATTTCTGTTTGAAAAAGCTAGCCTTAGCTTTCCCAACTGCCTGTGTATATTGATTCCTAACTTCCCTAAAAAGTTGCATAAAACAGGGGCTGTTCGATGCTAATATAAAACGGGGGCTATTCGATGCTAATGCAGAACGCCACAGGATGTTTTTGTGCTGGTCAAGGGCATACAGGTCTGGAGTGAACCAAGGACTATATCTATTCCTGGTTCAACATTTTTTTTGAATGGGGCATGCTTATTTAAGATGGTGAGGAAGGCACTTTTAAAGAATAGCCAGGCATGATCTACTGACGGGATGAGGTCAATGTCATTCCAGGATACCCCGGCCAGGTCGATTAGAAAGGCCTGCTCGCAGAAGTGTTTTAGGGAGCGTTTGACAGTGATGAGGGGGTGGTCGTTTGACCGCAGACCCATTACGGATGCAGGCATCGCTGAGATATTGGTTGACAACAGCAGAGGTATTTGGAGGGCAAGTTAGTTAGGATGATATCTACAAGGGTGACCATGTTTACGGATTTGGGGGTTGTACCTGGTAGGTTCATTGATCATTTGTGTGAGATTGAGGGCATCAAGCTTAGATTGTAGGATGGCCGGGGTGTTAAGCATATCCCAGTTTAGGTCACCTAGCAGCACGAGCTCAGAAGATAGATGGGGGGCAATCAATTCACATATGGTGTCCAGCACAGCTGGGGGCTGAGGGTGGTCTATAGCAAGCTGCAACGGTGAGAGACTTGTTTCTGGAAAGTTGAATTTTTAGAAGTAGAAGCTTGAATTGTTTGGGTACAGACCTGGATAGGATGACAGAACTCTGCAGTAGATTGCAACACCGCCCTCTTTGGCAGTTCTATCTTGGCGGAAAATGTTATAGTTAGGGATGGAAATTTCAGGGGTTTTGGTGGTTTTCCTAAGCCAGGATTCAGACACGGCTAAGACAGAGTTGGCAGAATGTGCTAAAGCAGTGAATAAAGCAAACTTAGGGAGTAGGATTCTAATGTTAACATGCATGAAACCAAGGTTTTTATGGTTACAGAAGTCAACAAATGAGAGCACCTGGAGAGTAGGAGTCTTTGTGATGGAGTGTGAGAAAATACACTGCAGCTGTGGGCTCCTCTCCCTCCCAGAAGGGTTCAGATGTGGAGGTGGGAGAAGGAAGTGAATGCCAGGGAGGCAGCCTTATGGCCATGATTAATAAGTAGTTATGTATTCATTTTATTTATAGTTATTCATTTTCCACTGTTTTTGGTGAAGTCCTGCTAGAGAAGACAGATGTTGGGCCCAGTTATCCCGCTAGCTTTGTTTCTTTCTCTCGTGTGACTCACACATTTCAGTTAATTACTATAGCTCCCACCTTGGGCCAATCAGTGTGATTTTGTAGATGCCGGATCAAAATTGCAAGACGCATCGTTCACCCAAGTTTCGTAAAAATTAAAATAAATAAAAATAGGGCCAGTGCTCTCAGACATAGCGTGTAAATAGGGAAGGGAAAGGGAGATACCTACTCTGTTGCACAACAATGCATTCAACCAAAATGTGTCCTAGTCATGTCAGGACTGGATATTGTTGTAATGTTTAAGTCACTCTGATATCACAGACATGGGAAAATGTATAGAATAGCAAAGAAATGTTGCTTTAAAATGCGTATGTCAAAATATTCTCTCTGCTTACAACGGTGGTAGCAGTTTGTGCCCATAGAAATAGACGTGGCGCGTGCCAGCAGGGGGTGTGGGCACGGCATGTCCCCCAGTGCTGGAAGGGGGGCACGGCATGTCCCCTAGTGCTAGCTTTAGTCAGTGTGTCTATAGTACGGGTGGTTTATCTGTAGTCAGTGTGTCTATAGTACGGGTGGTTTAGCTGTAGCCAGTGTGTCTATAGTACAGGTGGTTTAGCTGTAGTCAGCCAGTGTGTCTATAGTACAGGTGGTTTAGCTGTAGTCAGCCAGTGTGTCTATAGTACAGGTGGTTTAGCTGTAGTCAGCCAGTGTGTCTATAGTACGGGTGGTTTAGCTGTAGTCAGCCAGTGTGTCTATAGTACGGGTGGTTTAGCTGTAGCCAGTGTGTCTATAGTACGGGTGGTTTAGCTGTAGTCAGCCAGTGTGTCTATAGTACGGGTGGTTTATCTGTAGTCAGCCAGTGTGTCTATAGTACGGGTGGTTTATCTGTAGTCAGCCAGTGTGTCTATAGTACGGGTGGTTTATCTGTAGTCAGCCAGTGTGTCTATAGTACGGGTGGTTTATCTGTAGTCAGTGTGTCTATAGTACGGGTGGTTTATCTGTAGTCAGTGTGTCTATAGTACGGGTGGTTTATCTGTAGTCAGTGTGTCTATAGTACGGGTGGTTTATCTGTAGTCAGTGTGTCTATAGTACGGGTGGTTTATCTGTAGCCAGTGTGTCTATAGTACGGGTGGTTTAGCTGTAGCCAGTGTGTCTATAGTACGGGTGGTTTAGCTGTAGCCAGTGTGTCTATAGTAAGGGTGGTTTAGCTGTAGTCAGCCAGTGTGTCTATAGTACGGGTGGTTTAGCTGTAGTCAGCCAGTGTGTCTATAGTACGGGTGGTTTATCTGTAGTCAGTGTGTCTATAGTACGGGTGGTTTATCTGTAGTCAGTGTGTCTATAGTACGGGTGGTTTATCTGTAGCCAGTGTGTCTATAGTACGGGTGGTTTATCTGTAGCCAGTGTGTCTATAGTACAGGTGGTTTAGCTGTAGCCAGTGTGTCTATAGTACGGGTGGTTTAGCTGTAGCCAGTGTGTCTATAGTACGGGTGGTTTAGCTGTAGCCAGTGTGTCTATAGTACGGGTGGTTTATCTGTAGCCAGTGTGTCTATAGTACGGGTGGTTTATCTGTAGTCAGCCAGTGTGTCTATAGTACGGGTGGTTTATCTGTAGCCAGTGTGTCTATAGTACGGGTGGTTTATCTGTAGTCTGTGTCTATAGTACGGGTGGGTTTAGCTGTAGCCAGTGTGTCTATAGTACGGGTGGTAGTAGCTGACACCAGGTCCATCTGTCTCCATACATTAATGATGAACCACTGTCTTTGTCTCAGACTCAGCCCCTCGTCTCCTGCTGGGGCAGAGGGCTAATGCCAATCAAATAGAATTACGACCTCATTGACTTGAATGGGGACGCCATTCTAGTCATTCTATTTCTAGGGCTACAGCACAGTCACCATCAGTCACCTCATCGACTGGTTAACTAACTACACCAGAGAATACCCGTTCACACACAAGCTGCCTTCTAATTCCCCACTAGTATTGAAAACTTTGTTAACCATCCTGAAATTCCCAGGTTTTCCAGAAATCCTGGTTGGAATATTTCCAGGAATCCTGGTTGGAATATTTCCAGGAATCTGGAGGGAGGGAATAAGCAGGTAATCCTGGTTGGAATATTTCCAGGAATCTGGAGGGAATAAGCAGGTAATCCTGGTTGGAATATTTCCAGGAATCTGGAGGGAATAAGCAGGTAATCCTGGTTGGAATATTTCCAGGAATCTGGAGGGAATAAGCAGGTAATCCTGGGAATTTCGGGAAGGTTATCAGAATTTGTGCACCGTTTACCATTGATTTAAAATTATTGGATTTTTAAACTGCATACATACAGTTGAAGTTGGATGTTTACATACACCTTGGCCAAATACATTTAAACTCAGCTTTTCACAATTCCTGACATTAAATCTTAGTAAAAAATTCCCTGTTTTCAGTCAGTTAGGATCCCCACTTTATTTTAAAAATGTGAAATGTCAGAATAATAGTAGAGAATGATTTCAGCTTACATTTCTTTCATCACATTCCCAGTGGGTTAGAAATGTACATGCACTCAATTAGTATTTGGTAGCATTGCCTTTAAATTGTTGATCTTGGGTCAAATGTTCTGGGTAGCCTTCCACAAGCTACCAACAATAAGTTGGGTGATTTTTGGCCCATTCCTCCTGACAGAGCTGGTGTAACAGTCAGGTTTGTAGGCCTCCTTGCTCGCACACGCTTTTTAGGTTCTGCCCACACATTTTCTATAGGATTGAGATCAGGGCTGTGTGATGGCCACTCCATTCCCATTATGTCAATTAGCCTATCAGAAGCTTCTAAAGCCATGACATCATTTTCCGGAATTTTCCAAGCTGTTTAAAGGCACAGTCAACTTAAGTGTATGTAAACTTCTGACCCACTGGAATTGTGATACAGTGAAAAGTGAAATAATCTGTCTGTAAACAATTGTTGTAAAAATTACTTGTGTCATGCACAAAGTAGATGTCCTAACCGACTTGCCAAAAACTATAGTTTAACAAGAAATGTGGAGTGGTTGAAAAACGAGTTTTAATGACTCAAACCTCCAACTTCAACTGTAGGTTAGAGGCCATTCCCACCATATTTCTCCTTACCCGGACAAACATGTCCAACTCAGTCTTGCGTCTCTTCTCCAACTTCTCAATCTCCGTCTGGCACGTGTGACACACATACAGGTGGTTGACAGCAGGCCCGCCTCCATACCTGAACAGACCAATCACAGCTTACTAACACACCTGACCAGTGACCACAGACTTTCAGCATCTTGGGCGTAATATATACTGCATCTCTAATGGGTGTTTACCTGCTGTAGAGGTTAGAACATTCTCTCTTCATTAGAATATCTACCTGCTGTAGAGGTTAGGACATTCTCTCTTCATTAGAATATCTACCTGCTGTAGAGGTTAGGACATTCTCTCTTCATTAGAATATCTACCTGCTGTAGAGGTTAGGACATTCTCTCTTCATTAGAATATCTACCTGCTGTAGAGGTTAGGACATTCTCTCTTCATTAGAATATCTACCTGCTGTAGAGGTTAGGACATTCTCTCTTCATTAGAATATCTACCTGCTGTAGAGGTTAGGACATTCTCTCTTCATTAGAATATCTACCTGCTGTAGAGGTTAGGACATTATCTCTTCATTAGGACATTATCTCTTCATTAGGACATTCTCTCTTCATTAGAATATCTACCTGCTGTAGAGGTTAGGACATTCTCTCTTCATTAGAATATCTACCTGCTGTAGAGGTTAGGACATTCTCTCTTCATTAGAATATCTACCTGCTGTAGAGGTTAGGACATTCTCTCTTCATTAGAATATCTACCTGCTGTAGAGGTTAGGACATTCTCTCTTCATTAGAATATCTACCTGCTGTAGAGGTTAGGACATTCTCTCTTCATTAGAATATCTACCTGCTGTAGAGGTTAGGACATTCTCTCTTCATTAGAATATCTACCTGCTGTAGAGGTTAGGACATTCTCTCTTCATTAGAATATCTACCTGCTGTAGAGGTTAGGACATTCTCTCTTCATTAGAATATCTACCTGCTGTAGAGGTTAGGACATTCTCTCTTCATTAGAATATCTACCTGCTGTAGAGGTTAGGACATTCTCTCTTCATTAGAATATCTACCTGCTGTAGAGGTTAGGACATTCTCTCTTCATTAGAATATCTACCTGCTGTAGAGGTTAGGACATTCTCTCTTCATTAGAATATCTACCTGCTGTAGAGGTTAGGACATTCTCTCTTCATTAGAATATCTACCTGCTGTAGAGGTTAGGACATTCTCTCTTCATTAGAATATCTACCTGCTGTAGAGGTTAGGACATTCTCTCTTCATTAGAATATCTACCTGCTGTAGAGGTTAGGACATTCTCTCTTCATTAGAATATCTACCTGCTGTAGAGGTTAGGACATTCTCTCTTCATTAGAATATCTACCTGCTGTAGAGGTTAGGACATTCTCTCTTCATTAGAATATCTACCTGCTGTAGAGGTTAGGACATTATCTCTTCATTAGGACATTATCTCTTCATTAGGACATTCTCTCTTCATTAGAATATCTACCTGCTGTAGAGGTTAGGACATTCTCTCTTCATTAGAATATCTACCTGCTGTAGAGGTTAGGACATTCTCTCTTCATTAGAATATCTACCTGCTGTAGAGGTTAGGACATTCTCTCTTCATTAGAATATCTACCTGCTGTAGAGGTTAGGACATTCTCTCATTAGAATATCTACCTGCTGTAGAGGTTAGGACATTCTCTCTTCATTAGAATATCTACCTGCTGTAGAGGTGGTCCCACACGTTCTGAGGCAGCATCACGACCAGATCATCAATGAAGGCTGCTTTGGCAGGCGGCACACCTGATAACACAACATTTAAAAACACTATAACCACTTCATTATGAGCTTCATTTAGTCAATAACATTTCCATTTCTCTCAACTTCTATTGATGAAATGACTCGGACTAGTACAAGCCATCGATTGATTGATTGATTGGACAGATTCAGCGATCTCCACACCTCCGTGTGAACAGAGGAAGTTGTCGTTGGAGATTGGTCCAGGCTCAGCAAAGGTCTTGAACTTGTTGAGCCACTGTCTGGAGACGTAGAACTGTAGCAGGCTGGGCTCTGTCATGTTCAGTAGACCGGTAACCCTCCTCCTCTCCTTCAGCGCCTCCTCGTTGCTCTTCCTGGAGGGGAACACAATCATTAAGGCTAAACTGAAGAAATTAAGATTGGCACTAAATCGGCATTTTGCATTTTATTGATGGCAATTTGAATGCACAGAGACACCGTGACGAGATCCTGAGGCCCATTTTATGCCATTCATCCTCCACCATCACCTCAAATCAAGCTTTATTTATACAGCATATTTCAGACATGGAATGCAACGCAATGTGCTTTACAGGAATACAATTTATAAAAAAACAATAAATAAAAGCTGAAATATTTACAAGACAAACAGATTTAAAAAACTAAAGAATGACTGAACTACTAAAAAACACCCAGAGGAAAAGCAAAGCTAAAAATATGTGTTTTAAGATCTATTTTAAATGTCCACAGTTTCAGCCCCCCTCAGGTTCTCTGGCAGGCTGTTCCAGAGACTGGGGCCATAGTAACTAGAGACTGGGGCCATAGTAACTAGAGGCTGGGGCCATAGTAACTAGAGGTTGGGGCCATAGTAACTAGAGACTGGGGCCATAGTAACTAGAGGCTGGGGCCATAGTAACTAGAGGCTGGGGCCATAGTAACTAGAGGCTGGGGGCATAGTAACTAGAGGCTGGGGGCATAGTAACTAGAGGCTGGGGGCATAGTAACTAGAGGCTGGGGGCATAGTAACTAGAGGCTGGGGGCATAGTAACTAGAGGCTGGGGGCATAGTAACTAAAGGCTGGGGGCATAGTAACTAAAGGCTGGGGGCATAGTAACTAGAGACTGCCTCTCCATGCCTCTTGGTCCCCTCAGGGTCTCTGGTTGGGAGAATAATAACTAAAGGCTGTCTCTCCAAATCAAATCAAATCAAATCAAATTTTATTTGTCACATACACATGGTTAGCAGATGTTAATGCGAGTGTAGCGAAATGCTTGTGCTTCTAGTTCCGACAATGCAGTAATAACAAGTAATCTAACTAACAATTCCAAAACTACTGTCTTGTACACAGTGTAAGGGGATAAAGAATATGTACATAAGGATATATGAATGAGTGATGGTACAGAGCAGCATAGGCAAGATACAGTAGATGGTATCGGGTACAGTATGTACAATGAGATGAGTATGTAAACAAAGTGGCATAGTATAGTATAAAGTGGCTAGTGATACATGTATTACATAAGGATACCGTCGATGATATAGAGTACAGTATATACGTATGCGTATGAGATGAATAATGTAGGGTAAGTAACATTTATATAAGGTAGCATTGTTTAAAGTGGCTAGTGATATATTTACATAATTTCCCATCAATTCCCATTATTAAAGTGGCTGGAGTTGAGTCAGTGTCAGTGTGTTGGCAGCAGCCACTCAGTGTTAGTGGTGGCTGTTTAACAGTCTGATGGCCTTGAGATAGAAGCTGTTTTTCAGTCTCTCGGTCCCAGCTTTGATGCACCTGTACTGACCTCGCCTTCTGGATGATAGCGGGGTGAACAGGCAGTGGCTCGGGTGGTTGATGTCCTTGATGATCTTTATGGCCTTCCTGTGACATCGGGTGGTGTAGGTGTCCTGGAGGGCAGGTAGTTTGCCCCCGGTGATGCGTTGTGCAGACCTCACTACCCTCTGGAGAGCCTTACGGTTGAGGGCGGTGCAGTTGCCATACCAGGCGGTGATACAGCCCGCCAGGATGCTCTCGATTGTGCATCTGTAGAAGTTTGTGAGTGCTTTTGGTGACAAGCCGAATTTCTTCAGCCTCCTGAGGTTGAAGAGGCGCTGCTGCGCCTTCTTCACGATGCTGTCTGTGTGAGTGGACCAATTCAGTTTGTCTGTGATGTGTATGCCGAGGAACTTAAAACTTGCTACCCTCTCCACTACTGTTCCATCGATGTGGATAGGGGGGTGTTCCCTCTGCTGTTTCCTGAAGTCCACAATCATCTCCTTAGTTTTGTTGACGTTGAGTGTGAGGTTGTTTTCCTGACACCACACTCCGAGGGCCCTCACCTCCTCCCTGTAGGCCGTCTCATCGTTGTTGGTAATCAAGCCTACCACTGTTGTGTCGTCCGCAAACTTGATGATTGAGTTGGAGGCGTGCGTGGCCACGCAGTCGTGGGTGAACAGGGAGTACAGGAGAGGGCTCAGAACGCAACCTTGTGGGGCCCCAGTGTTGAGGATCAGCGGGGAGGAGATGTTGTTGCCTACCCTCACCACCTGGGGGCGGCCCGTCAGGAAGTCCAGTACCCAGTTGCACAGGGCGGGGTCGAGACCCAGGGTCTCGAGCTTGATGACGAGCTTGGAGGGTACTATGGTGTTGAATGCCGAGCTGTAGTCGATGAACAGCATTCTCACATAGGTATTCCTCTTGTCCAGATGGGATAGGGCAGTGTGCAGTGTGGTTGAGATTGCATCGTCTGTGGACCTATTTGGGCGGTAAGCAAATTGGAGTGGGTCTAGGGTGTCAGGTAGGGTGGAGGTGATATGGTCCTTGACTAGTCTCTCAAAGCACTTCATGATGACGGATGTGAGTGCTACGGGGCGGTAGTCATTTAGCTCAGTTACCTTAGCTTTCTTGGGAACAGGAACAATGGTGGCCCTCTTGAAGCATGTGGGAACAGCAGACTGGTATAGGGATTGATTGAATATGTCCGTAAACACACCGGCCAGCTGGTCTGCGCATGCTCTGAGGGCGCGGCTGGGGATGCCATCTGGGCCTGCAGCCTTGCGAGGGTTAACACGTTTAAATGTCTTACTCACCTCGGCTGCAGTGAAGGAGAGACCGCATGTTTTCGTTGCAGGCCGTGTCAGTGGCACTGTATTGTCCTCAAAGCGGGCAAAAAAGTTATTTAGTCTGCCTGGGAGCAAGACATCCTGGTCCGTGACTGGGCTGGGTTTCTTCCTGTAGTCCGTGATTGACTGTAGACCCTGCCACATGCCTCTTGTGTCTGAGCCGTTGAATTGAGATTCTACTTTGTCTCTGTACTGGCGCTTAGCTTGTTTGATAGCCTTGCGGAGGGAATAGCTGCACTGTTTGTATTCGGTCATGTTACCAGACACCTTGCCCTGATTAAAAGCAGTGGTTCGCGCTTTCAGTTTCACACGAATGCTGCCATCAATCCACGGTTTCTGGTTAGGGAATGTTTTAATCGTTGCTATGGGAACGACATCTTCAACGCACGTTGGTCCTGGGCTTTGGGATAGTTAAAATGCTGCCTCTCCATGCCTCTTGGTCCTGGGCTTTGGGATAGTTAAAAGGCTGTCTCTCCATGCCTCTTGGTCCCAGGCTTTGGGATAGTTAAGGCTGTCTCTCCATGCCTCTTGGTCCCCTCAGGGTCTCTGGTTGGGAGAATAATAACTAAAGGCTGTCTCTCCATGCCTCTTGGTCCTGGGCTTTGGGATAGTTAAAAGGCTGTCTCTCCATGCCTCTTGGTCCCAGGCTTTGGGATAGTTAAAATGCTGCCTCTCCACGCCTCTTGGTCCTGGGCTTTGGGATAGTTAGAAGGCTGCCTCTCCATGCCTCTTGGTCCTGGGCTTTGGGATAGTTAAAAGGCTGTCTCTCCATGCCTCCTGGTCCTAGGCTTTGGGATAGTTAAGGCTGTCTCTCCATGCCTCCTGGTCCTAGGCTGCCTCTCCATGCCTCTTGGTTCTGGGCTTTGGGATAGTTAAAAGGCTGTCTCTCCATGTCTCTTGGTCCAAGGCTTTGGGATAGTTAAAAGGCTGTCTCTCCATGCCTCCTGGTCCTAGGCTTTGGGATAGTTAAGGCTGTCTCTCCATGCCTCTTGGTCCTAGGCTTTGGGATAGTTAAGGCTGTCTCTCCATGCCTCTTGGTCCTGGGCTTTGGGATAGTTAAGGCTGTCTCTCCATGCCTCTTGGTCCTGGGCTTTGGGATAGTTAAGGCTGTCTCTCCATGCCTCTTGGTCCTGGGCTTTGGGATAGTTAAAAGGCTGCTCTCTCCATGCCTCCTGGTCCTAGGCTGTCTCTCCATGCCTCTTGGTCCTTGGCTTTGGGATAGTTAAAAGGCTGCTCTCTCCATGCCTCCTGGTCCTAGGCGGTCTCTCCATGCCTCTTGGTCCTGGGCTTTGGGATAGTTAAAAGGCTGTCTCTCCATGCCTCTTGGTCCTTGGCTTTGGGATAGTTAAAAGGCTGTCTCTCCATGCCTCTTGGTCCTTGGCTTTGGGATAGGTAAAAGGCTGTCTCTCCATGCCGTTTGGTCCTGGGCTTTGGGATAGTTAGAAGGCTGTCTCTCCATGCCTCTTGGTCCGAGGCTTTGGGATAGTTAAGGCTGTCTCTCCATGCCTCTTGGTCCGAGGCTTTGGGATAGTTAAAAGGCTGTCTCTCCATGCCTCTTGGTCCTAGGCTTTGGGATAGTTAAAAGGCTGTCTCTCCATGCCTCTTGGTCCGAGGCTTTGGGATAGTTAAGGCTGTCTCTCCATGCCTCTTGGTCCTGGGCTTTGGGATAGTTAAAAGGCTGCCTCTCCATGCCTCTTGGTCCAAGGCTTTGGGATAGTTAAGGCTGTCTCTCCATGCCTCTTGGTCCAAGGCTTTGGGATAGTTAAAAGGCTGTCTCTCCATGCCTCTTGGTCCTGGGCTTTGGGATAGTTAAAAGGCTGTCTCTCCATGCCGTTTGGTCCTGGGCTTTGGGATAGTTATAAGGCTGTCTCTCCATGCCTCTTGGTCCTGGGCTTTGGGATAGTTAAAAGGCTGTCTCTCCATGCCTCTTGGTCTTTGGCTTTGGGATAGTTAAGGCTGTCTCTCCATGCCTCTTGGTCCTGGGCTTTGGGATAGTTAAAAGGCTGTCTCTCCATGCCTCTTGGTCCTGGGCTTTGGGATAGTTAAGGCTGTCTCTCCATGCCTCTTGGTCCTGGGCTTTGGGATAGTTAAAAGGCTGCTCTCTCCATGCCTCTTGGTCCTGGGCTTTGGGATAGTTAAGGCTGTCTCTCCATGCCTCTTGGTCCTGGGCTTTGGGATAGTTAAGGCTGTCTCTCCATGCCTCTTGGTCCAAGGCTTTGGGATAGTTAAAAGGCTGTCTCTCCATGCCTCTTGGTCCTGGGCTTTGGTTAGTTAAAAGGCTGTCTCTCCATGTCTCTTGGTCCTGGGCTTTGGGATAGTTAAAAGGCTGTCTCTCCATGTCTCTTGGTCCTGGGCTTTGGGATAGTTAGAAGGCTGTCTCTCCATGCCTCTTGGTCCGAGGCTTTGGGATAGTTAAGGCTGTCTCTCCCTGCCGTTTGGTCCTGGGCTTTGGGATAGTTAAGACTGTCTCTCCATGCCTCTTGGTCCGAGGCTTTGGGATAGTTAAAAGGCTGTCTCTCCATGCCTCTTGGTCCCAGGCTTTGGGATAGTTAAAAGGCTGTCTCTCCATGCCTCTTGGTCCTGGGCTTTGGGATAGTTAAAAGGCTGTCTCTCCATGCCTCTTGGTCCTGGGCTTTGGGATAGTTAAAAGGCTGTCTCTCCATGCCTCTTGGTCCTGGGCTTTGGGATAGTTAAAAGGCTGTCTCTCCATGCCTCTTGGTCCTGGGCTTTGGGATCGTTAAAAGGCTGTCTCTCCATGCCTCTTGGTCCTGGGCTTTGGGATAGTTAAGGCTGTCTCTCCATGCCTCTTGGTCCTAGGCTTTGGGATAGTTAAAAGGCTGTCTCTCCATGTCTCTTGGTCCAAGGCTTTGGGATAGTTAAAAGGCTGTCTCTCCATGTCTCTTGGTCCAAGGCTTTGGGATAGTTAAAAGGCTGTCTCTCCATGCCTCTTGGTCCTAGGCATTGGGTTAGTTAAAAGGCTGTCTCTCCATGTCTCTTGGTCCAAGGCTTTGGGATAGTTAAAAGGCTGTCTCTCCATGCCTCTTGGTCCTAGGCATTGGGGTAGTTAAAAGGCTGTCTCTCCATGCCTCTTGGTCCTAGGCATTGGGTTAGTTAAAAGGCTGTCTCTCCATGCCTCTTGGTCCCAGGCTTTGGGATAGTTAAAAGACCAGAGGACCTGAGGGACCTACTGGGTACATAACTTAAAGCATGTCTGACATGTCTTGAGGTGCAAAATCATGGATTTATTTAAAAACCAATAGAAGAATCTTCAAAATAATTCTAAAACTAGCAGGCAGCCAGTACAGAGACCTTAAAACGGGTGTAATGTGTTCTCTGTCTGGTCTTGGTCAGTACCCTGCAGCATTCTGTATGTTTTACAGTACAGAGACCTTAAAACCAGTGTAATGTGTTCTCTGTCTGGTCCTGGTCAGTACCCTGCAGCATTCTGTATGTTTTACAGTACAGAGACCTTAAAACCAGTGTAATGTGTTCTCTGTCTGGTCCTGGTCAGTACCCTGCAGCATTCTGTATGTTTTACAGTACAGACACCATTAAACTGGTGTAATGTGTTCTCTGTCTGGTCTTGGTCAGTACCCTGCAGCATTCTGTACGTTTTACAGTACAGAGACCTTAAAACCAGTGTAATGTGTTCTCTGTCTGGTCTTGGTCAGTACCCTGCAGCATTCTGTATGTTTTACAGTACAGAGACCATTAAACTGGTGTAATGTGTTCTCTGTCTGGTCTTGGTCAGTACCCTGCAGCATTCTGTATGTTTTACAGTACAGAGACCATTAAACTGGTGTAATGTGTTCTCTGTCTGGTCCTGGTCAGTACCCTGCAGCATTCTGTATGTTTTGTAGTTGAACAATGGCTTTCTTGGGTAGACCAGACAGGAGAGCATTACAGTAGTCAAGCCTGCTTGTAATAAAAGCATGGATGAGTCTCTATATCAGCCTGAGAGAGAAACGGCTACATCTTGGCAATGTACCTCAGGTGGTAAAAAGCTATTTTGGTCACATTCCTAATGTGTGATACAACATTTAGTTTAGAATCGAAAATAACACATTTTTTAAGGTATCTGTGACCAACAGATGCATATCGGTATTCCCAGTCATGTATAATTCATAGATTAGGGCACGATTTCCTTATATTAACTGTAATTTAGTAAAATATTTTAAAATATTGCATTTATACTTTTGTTCAGTGTAAATTATAATCTAACACTGCCTCAAGGGAGGATTTAGTGTAAATTATAATCCAACACTGCCTCAAGGGAGGATTTAGTGTAAATTATAATCTAACACTGCCTCAAGGGAGGGCTCAAATCTTGGCAGATTAGAATGTTGTTGATATCTGTAAACAGGAAGTCACCCCACAGGGTATCATTACGTCATAGATTCACTCTCGGGTTGGTGGTTATGCTGTGTTGCTTTGTGCACAGAGATCCTATTAAATTACTACATGTAATTCTATGGTTTTGTCTATTAAATGACAATGTAATTCTATGGTTTTGTATCTTACTTGTAGAACAGGACGTAGGCCTCAGCGTTCTGGACGCAGGACTCTGACACCTCCGTGACGCTCTGGTCGTCAAACTCATACCACAGGTTGTTCAGGTCATTCCTGCAGTAGGCTATGTAGTGACCACCTGGGAGGAGGAGAACAGGTTGTTCAGGTCATTACTACAGTAGGCTATGTAGTGACCACCTGGGAGGAGGAGGAGGAGAACAGGTTGTTCAGGTCATTACTACAGTAGGCTATGTAGTGACCACCTGGGAGGAGGAGGAGGAGGAGAACAGGTTGTTCAGGTCATTACTACAGTAGGTTGTTCAGGTCATTACTACAGTAGGTTGTCCAGGTCATTACTACAGTAGGTTGTTCAGGTCATTACTACAGTAGGTTGTTCAGGTCATTACTACAGTAGGTTGTCCAGGTCATTACTACAGTAGGTTGTTCAGGTCATTACTACAGTAGGTTGTTCAGGTCATTACTACAGTAGGTTGTCCAGGTCATTACTACAGTAGGTTGTTCAGGTCATTACTACAGTAGGTTGTTCAGGTCATTACTACAGTAGGTTGTCCAGGTCATTACTACAGTAGGTTGTTCAGGTCATTACTACAGTAGGTTGTTCAGGTCATTACTACAGTAGGTTGTCCAGGTCATTACTACAGTAGGTTGTTCAGGTCATTACTACAGTAGGTTGTCCAGGTCATTACTACAGTAGGTTGTTCAGGTCATTACTACAGTAGGTTGTCCAGGTCATTCCTACAGTAGGTTGTTCAGGTCATTACTACAGTAGGCTATGTAGTGACCACCTGGGAGGAGGAGGAGGAGAACAGGTTGTTCAGGTCCTTACTACAGTAGGCTATGTAGTGACCACCTGGGAGGAGGAGGAGGAGAACCGGTTGTTCAGGTCATTACTACAGTAGGCTATGTAGTGACCACCTGGGAGGAGGAGGAGGAGAACAGGTTGTTCAGGTCATTACTACAGTAGGTTGTCCAGGTCATTCCTACAGTAGGTTGTTCAGGTCATTACTACAGTAGGCTATGTAGTGACCACCTGGGAGGAGGAGGAGGAGAACAGGTTGTTCAGGTCCTTACTACAGTAGGCTATGTAGTGACCACCTGGGAGGAGGAGAACAGGTTGTTCAGGTCATTACTACAGTAGGCTATGTAGTGACCACCTGGGAGGAGGAGGAGGAGAACAGGTTGTTCAGGTCATTACTACAGTAGGTTGTCCAGGTCATTCCTACAGTAGGTTGTTCAGGTCATTACTACAGTAGGCTATGTAGTGACCACCTGGGAGGAGGAGGAGGAGAACAGGTTGTTCAGGTCATTACTACAGTAGGCTATGTAGTGACCACCTGGGAGGAGGAGGAGGAGAACAGGTTGTTCAGGTCATTACTACAGTAGGCTATGTAGTGACCACCTGGGAGGAGGAGGAGGAGGAGAACAGGTTGTTCAGGTCATTACTACAGTAGGTTGTTCAGGTCATTACTACAGTAGGTTGTCCAGGTCATTCCTACAGTAGGTTGTTCAGGTCATTACTACAGTAGGCTATGTAGTGACCACCTGGGAGGAGGAGGAGGAGAACAGGTTGTTCAGGTCATTACTACAGTAGGCTATGTAGTGACCACCTGGGAGGAGGAGGAGGAGGAGAACAGGTTGTTCAGGTCATTACTACAGTAGGCTATGTAGTGACCACCTGGGAGGAGGAGGAGGAGAACAGGTTGTTCAGGTCCTTACTACAGTAGGCTATGTAGTGACCACCTGGGAGGAGGAGGAGGAGAACAGGTTGTTCAGGTCCTTACTACAGTAGGCTATGTAGTGACCACCTGGGAGGAGGAGGAGGAGAACAGGTTGTTCAGGTCATTCCTACAGTAGGTTATGTAGTGACCACCTGGGAGGAGGAGGAGGAGAACAGGTTGTTCAGGTCATTACTACAGTAGGTTGTCCAGGTCATTCCTACAGTAGGTTGTTCAGGTCATTACTACAGTAGGCTATGTAGTGACCACCTGGGAGGAGGAGGAGGAGAACAGGTTGTTCAGGTCCTTACTACAGTAGGCTATGTAGTGACCACCTGGGAGGAGGAGAACAGGTTGTTCAGGTCATTACTACAGTAGGCTATGTAGTGACCACCTGGGAGGAGGAGGAGGAGAACAGGTTGTTCAGGTCATTACTACAGTAGGTTGTCCAGGTCATTCCTACAGTAGGTTGTTCAGGTCATTACTACAGTAGGCTATGTAGTGACCACCTGGGAGGAGGAGGAGGAGAACAGGTTGTTCAGGTCATTACTACAGTAGGCTATGTAGTGACCACCTGGGAGGAGGAGGAGGAGAACAGGTTGTTCAGGTCATTACTACAGTAGGCTATGTAGTGACCACCTGGGAGGAGGAGGAGGAGGAGAACAGGTTGTTCAGGTCATTACTACAGTAGGCTATGTAGTGACCACCTGGGAGGAGGAGGAGGAGGAGAACAGGTTGTTCAGGTCATTACTACAGTAGGCTATGTAGTGACCACCTGGGAGGAGGAGGAGGAGAACAGGTTGTTCAGGTCATTACTACAGTAGGTTATGTAGTGACCACCTGGGAGGAGGAGGAGGAGGAGAACAGGTTGTTCAGGTCATTACTACAGTAGGCTATGTAGTGACCACCTGGGAGGAGGAGGAGGAGAAGAACAGGTTGTTCAGGTCATTACTACAGTAGGTTGTCCAGGTCATTCCTACAGTAGGTTGTTCAGGTCATTCCTACAGTAGGTTGTTCAGGTCATTCCTACAGTAGGTTGTTCAGGTCATTACTACAGTAGGTTGTCCAGGTCATTCCTACAGTAGGTTGTCCAGGTCATTCCTACAGTAGGTTGTTCAGGTCATTCCTACAGTAGGTTGTTCAGGTCATTCCTACAGTAGGTTGTTCAGGTCATTCCTACAGTAGGTTATGTAGTGACCACCTGGGAGGAGGAGGAGAACAGGTTGTTCAGGTCATTCCTACAGTAGGTTGTTCAGGTCATTACTACAGTAGGTTGTCCAGGTCATTCCTACAGTAGGTTGTCCAGGTCATTACTACAGTAGGTTGTCCAGGTCATTCCTACAGTAGGTTGTCCAGGTCATTCCTACAGTAGGTTGTTCAGGTCATTCCTACAGTAGGTTGTTCAGGTCATTCCTACAGTAGGTTGTTCAGGTCATTCCTACAGTAGGTTGTTGTTCAGGTCATTCCTACAGTAGGTTGTCCAGGTCATTCCTACAGTAGGTTATGTAGTGGCCACCTGGTGTTGAAAGTGTAGTTCATCCAACAGTAGTGAATGTACTTCTACACAGCAATGTTCCTGGAGCGTCCCAATAATATCTCCTTTCATTCACTACTTCCCACAAATCTTAAAGCATTTGGATTGGTGGAGGCACGAGCGTGTCACTAGTGGGAGTTTCCACCAGATTTATTTTACCAGTCATTTCCTTTCAAATCAGTGAAAGGAAAGTGAACAAGTGCACACTTAGGGAGGAAGGAGAGATCATTAGGAAGTAGCCATAGAGGAGGTTGGAGAAGGTTGGAGAAGGTTAAAAGTAAATTGAATCAAAAATGTGCTTTGCAACATTCTCTGTCAACAGGTAAATCACTGTCAACAGGGACATTCTCTGTCAACAGGGACATGTTGACTTATGGACCGGACCCTTCCCAACAATTAATTTTATAATTGAAAAATAACAACAAGAAATAAACAAAAACACTGAGTAATGCTAACTTGGCTATATACACACACAGGGTACCAGTTAGCTAGACAAGAAGAACACGGTAGTGAGAGGAACTTAAACCACTGCATGGATCTGTCCCAATCTCAATGAATCACGTTCAGTTTATAATTAATTATACAGCCTCATAGGAGGGCCAACCAAAAACCATCATCTACCTCACAATGTCTACATCATCTGTTTAACAATGTTCAGAACGTTGGGGAATTGTCTCCGCTCAATCTACACATCTATACATTACCACATCTATACATCACCACATCTATCCTACACATCACCACATCTATACATCACCACATCTATCCTACACATTACCACATCTATCCTACACATTCCCACATCTATCCTACACATTCCCACATCTATCCTACACATTCCCACATCTATCCTACACATTACCACATCTATCCTACACATTACCACATCTATACATTACCGCATCTATCCTACACATTACCACATCTATCCTACACATTACCACATCTATCCTACACATTACCACATCTATCCACATCCATCCTACACATTCCCACATCCATCCTACACATTCCCACATCCATCCTACACATTCCCACATCTATCCTACACATTCCCACATCTATCCTACACATTCCCACATCTATCCTACACATTCCCACATCTATCCTACACATTACCACATCTATCCACATCTATCCTACACATTCCCACATCTATCCTACACATTACCACATCTATCCACATCTATCCTACACATTCCCACATCTATCCTACACATTCCCACATCTATCCTACACATTCCCACATCTATCCACATCTATCCTACACATTCCCACATCTATCCTACACATTACCACATCTATCCTACACCTTCCCACATCTATCCTACACATTACCGCATCTATCCTATACATTCCCACATCTATCCTACACATTACCACATCTATCCACATCTATCCTACACATTACCACATCTATCCTACACATCACCACATCTATACATCACCACATCTATCCTACACATTACCACATCTATCCTACACATTCCCACATCTATCCTACACATTCCCACATCTATCCTACACATTCCCACATCTATCCTACACATTACCACATCTATCCTACACATTACCACATCTATACATTACCGCATCTATCCTACACATTACCACATCTATCCTACACATTACCACATCTATCCTACACATTACCACATCTATCCACATCCATCCTACACATTCCCACATCCATCCTACACATTCCCACATCCATCCTACACATTCCCACATCTATCCTACACATTCCCACATCTATCCTACACATTCCCACATCTATCCTACACATTCCCACATCTATCCTACACATTACCACATCTATCCACATCTATCCTACACATTCCCACATCTATCCTACACATTACCACATCTATCCACATCTATCCTACACATTCCCACATCTATCCTACACATTCCCACATCTATCCTACACATTCCCACATCTATCCACATCTATCCTACACATTCCCACATCTATCCTACACATTACCACATCTATCCTACACCTTCCCACATCTATCCTACACATTACCGCATCTATCCTATACATTCCCACATCTATCCTACACATTACCACATCTATCCACATCTATCCTACACATTACCACATCTATCCTACACATCACCACATCTATACATCACCACATCTATCCTACACATTACCACATCTATCCTACACATTCCCACATCTATCCTACACATTCCCACATCTATCCTACACATTCCCACATCTATCCTACACATTACCACATCTATCCTACACATTACCACATCTATACATTACCGCATCTATCCTACACATTACCACATCTATCCTACACATTACCACATCTATCCTACACATTACCACATCTATCCACATCCATCCTACACATTCCCACATCCATCCTACACATTCCCACATCCATCCTACACATTCCCACATCTATCCTACACATTCCCACATCTATCCTACACATTCCCACATCTATCCTACACATTCCCACATCTATCCTACACATTACCACATCTATCCACATCTATCCTACACATTCCCACATCTATCCTACACATTACCACATCTATCCACATCTATCCTACACATTCCCACATCTATCCTACACATTCCCACATCTATCCTACACATTCCCACATCTATCCACATCTATCCTACACATTCCCACATCTATCCTACACATTACCACATCTATCCTACACCTTCCCACATCTATCCTACACATTACCGCATCTATCCTATACATTCCCACATCTATCCTACACATTACCACATCTATCCACATCTATCCTACACATTACCACATCTATCCTACACATTACCACATCTATCCTACACATTACCACATCTATCCTACACCTTCCCACATCTATCCTACACATTCCCACATCTATCCTACACATTACCACATCTATCCTACACCTTCCCACATCTATCCTACACATTCCCACATCTATCCACATCTATCCTACACATTACTACATCTATCCTACACATTCCCACATCTATCCTACACATTCCCACATCTATCCTACACATTACCACATCTATCCACATCTATCCTACACATTCCCACATCTATCCTACACATTACCACATCTATCCACATCTATCCTACACATTACCACATCTATCCTACACCTTCCCACATCTATCCTACACATTACCGCATCTATCCTATACATTCCCACATCTATCCTACACATTACCACATCTATCCACATCTATCCTACACATTACCACATCTATCCTACACATTACCACATCTATCCTACACCTTCCCACATCTATCCTACACATTCCCACATCTATCCACATCTATCCTACACATTACCACATCTATCCTACACATTACCACATCTATCCTACACCTTCCCACATCTATCCTACACATTCCCACATCTATCCACATCTATCCTACACATTACTACATCTATCCTACACATTCCCACATCTATCCTACACATTCCCACATCTATCCTACACATTACCACATCTATCCTACACATTACCGCATCTATCCTACACATTACCACATCTATCCACATCTATCCTACACATTACCACATCTATCCTACACATTACCACATCTATCCTACACATTACCACATCTATCCTACACCACAACTATCCTACACATTCCCACATCTATCCTACACATCACCACATCTATCCTACACCACAACTATCCTACACATTACCACATCTATCCTACACATTCCCACATCTATCCACAACTATCCTACACATTACCACATCTATCCTACACCACAACTATCCTACACATTACCACATCTATCCTACACCACATCTATCCTACACATTACCACATCTATCCTACACATTACCACATCTATCCTACACCACAACTATCCTACACATTCCCACATCTATCCTACACATCACCACATCTATCCTACACCACAACTATCCTACACCACATCTATCCTACACATTACCACATCTATCCTACACCACAACTATCCTACACCACATCTATCCTACACATTACCACATCTATCCTACACCACAACTATCCTACACATTCCCACATCTATCCTACACATCACCACATCTATCCTACACCACAACTATCCTACACATTACCACATCTATCCTACACATTCCCACATCTATCCACAACTATCCTACACATTACCACATCTATCCTACACCACAACTATCCTACACATTACCACATCTATCCTACACCACAACTATCCTACACATTCCCACATCTATCCACAACTATCCTACACATTACCACATCTATCCTACACATTCCCACATCTATCCTACACCACAACTATCCTACACATCACCACATCTATCCTACACCACAACTATCCTACACATTACCACATCTATCCTACACATTCCCACATCTATCCACAACTATCCTACACATTACCACATCTATCCTACACCACAACTATCCTACACATTACCACATCTATCCTACACCACATCTATCCTACACATTCCCACATCTATCCTACACCACAACTATCCTACACATTACCGCATCTATCCTACACCACAACTATCCTACACATTACCACATCTATCCTACACATTCCCACATCTATCCACAACTATCCTACACATTACCACATCTATCCTACACCACAACTATCCTACACATTACCACATCTATCCTACACCACATCTATCCTACACATTCCCACATCTATCCTACACCACAACTATCCTACACATTACCACATCTATCCTACACCACATCTATCCTACACATTCCCACATCTATCCTACACATTACCACATCTATCCTACACCACATCTATCCTACACATTCCCACATCTATCCTACATTTCTATAACTATCCTACATTTCTATAACTATCCTACATTTCTATCTGAAAGCTCTAGCATCCTCCCATCTTAGAGGGGGCTTGGCCAGTGGCCCGGATGGAACACTCACTGCTGGCGGTGCCATGGTGACAGATGACCGACAGCAGGTCGTAGGAGGTGGTGTGGGCGGAGCTATCCTTGGCCAGGAAGGGCTGCAGGTCCAGGCCCTCCAATGGGAAGGAGACGTGAGTCCCGATCTTAGTGGAGAACATCAGCTCGTGTCTAAACCGCTTCAGGTGGATGCACAGGATCTGGAGGGGATGACAAATAATTTAATATTCAACTGTGGTTTAGTAGTTGTGACATAACTTGATGGCTTTTCTAATGCGTTGGAGCACTCACCTCAGGAACACTCTGAACTTTACAGAATTTCACTCCGTTCCGTAATCTAGGAGAATATTTTAAAAATCAGTCTTTATTCATGTAGGAGTTTAACTTCCGTCATCTAACAATTTAAAATCTCATTTTTAAAGTGGGAGTTGTGAGGTACTCACTTCTTGCATTTCTCACAGCTGTACATGTTGTCTCCTTTCAGCTCGTCCCGGGCAAAGAAGGCAGCCAGACAGTCCTGTAGGGTCACCACAGGACCCCAGAACCAGCTGGAACACACAGTTTAACCATTAACGGACTAGACTTTACACAACTCACTAGCGATGTGTTTATCAGCTTTAACCAATGAATACCGTTGTTTTTCGGGTCACTTGGTGTCAGCAGACTATCTGACTATGTTGACCCCTAAACAACACACTCTGGGCTCCATTTTCGGCTGGCGTTAAGGCGGCGCTAGTGTCAAATGCTCTTTTCGACTTGTAAAAGCCAGCGCTCCGCTTTTTTCCAACCCTAGCCTTAGGGCTAGTAATTCACCTGTCTTATATCAGCTCGCTAGAGCTTTTCCGTGTCCTCAAAACGTGTGCCAATGTGCCAATTTCAAGCAACTCTACTGGTGATATTTAAGACTCACCAAATGCTGGTCTTAGCGGTTATGCAAATCGGTTATGGCACCAATTATTCAGTGGAGGCGTACAGTATTTTATTTAACGAGGCAAGTCAGTTAAGAACAAATTATTATTTACAATGGCGGCCTACCCGGGCCAAACCCGGACGATGCTGGGCCCAATTGTGCTCCGCCCTATGGGACTCCCAATCACGGCCGGTTGTGATACAGCCTGGAATCGAACCAGGGTCTGTAGTGACGCCTCTAGCACTGAAACGCAGTGCCTTAGACCGCTGAGGCACTTGGGAGCCTAATCAGTAGTCAATAAACAATATTTATTTCAAATATCACGAGCAGCAAAACAGTCAAACATTCCCCCTTTCTTCTTTATATTGGACATTATTTTTGTCCTTACAGCGTCTGTGAAAAGTTTGGATTTATGTGCGATGCCCACTGAATGAAAGGTGTCAGTGACTGTAGGAAGTGTGTTTAGGAACATTAAGTTATTACAATAGACTGCTAGACTGTTTTTCCTTTATCCTTGGCCACTTTCATCTGTTGGTCCCAACTGTCAAATAGCGGGGAATTCTGATCGCTGTCCTTGGTGCTGAACCCACTGTAGCCTAGACTACAGTGGAGGCTGGTGAGGGGAGGATGGCTCATAATAATGTCTGGAACAGCGCAAAAGGAATGGCATCAAACCCCTGGAAACCATTTATTTGATACCGTTCCACCAATTCCGCTCCAGCCGTTACCACGAGCCCGTCCTCCCCAATTAAAGTGCCACCAGCCTCCTGTGCTAGACTATTAGTTTACCTTTCACATGGCAAAGTCACCAACAGGCCATATCAGGCGATGGTAGGCTAATCTTATTTTAATGTTTTGGGCAATGTCCAACTGTCCATGGCTTGAATATGCATGGCATTTTCTAAATGTGAATGTGTATAAACTAATATTTCCATGTTAAAGCCAATAAAATAAAAAAGTTAATTGGCTACATTGCTGTTATAACGAGAAATACCATTAAATAAACTAGACTAACATCCATGCCTCCTGCCAGAGCCCTTCGGCCAACGTGTGAACACAGCCTTATCCTCATGGAACGAGACATGGGATTTATGATACGTTCCTGACCCCATCCTATGTAGAAAAAAATATATAGTTGTTGGTTTAAAATAATTTAATGAGTTTTATATCAAATGAGACATTAAAAAACAACTATCAAAACGTATTAAAAATGGTTCACCATCTATGGGTTTATGGTGACAACTTACATGGCTGATTTTCATCTGCTAATTCTGGACAAGTGCCAATCTGATCAGTAATATTGATTAATTATGACATTTGCGAGCAGTAGAGTGGACATTCCCTCTTCCTCTATGGATCTTTATCCAGCTCTTGGGAACAGGTTGGACGTGTGGAAAACCCAGTCAGCGTTCCCTGTATTATACACCCACGGGGAGCAATGGTGGTGCCCGGAACTGTCTATTTAAAACAAAACATTTCATTTTTAGTAGTTGTCCTGCTGAAAGGTGAATTCATCTCCCAGTGTCTGGTGGAAAGCAGACAGCCAGGGTTTCCTCTAGGATTTAGCCTGTGCTTAGCGCCATTCTAGTTCCTATTTATCCTGAAAAACTCCAGTCATTAACAATTACAAGCATGCGCATAATTATTTATATATATTTTTTTACCTTTATTTAACTAGGCAAGTCAGTTAAGAACAAGTGGGTTAACTGCCTTGTTATGGGGCAGAACAACAGATTTTTACCTTGTCAGCTCAGGGGTTTGAACTTGCAACCTTCCGGTTACTAGTCCAACACTCTAACCACTAGGCTACCTGCCGCCCCTCCCCTCTAACCACTAGGCTACCTGCCGCTCCTAATGATTTAGCAACCACTATGCTTGAGAGTCTTATTCAGTAATGGATATGGGTTTTACTTTAGTACCTTGTTGCAAACAGGAAGCATGTTTTTGGAATATTTTTATTCTGTACAGGCTTCCTTCTTTTCACTCTGTCATGTAGGTTAGTATTGTGGAGTAACTACAATGTTGTTGATCCATCCTCAGCTTTCTCCAATCATAGCCATTAAACTCTGAGACTGTTTTAAAGTCACCATTGGTCTCATGGTGAAATCCCTGAGCGGTTTCCTTCCTCTCCGGCAACTGAGTTAGGAAGGACGCCTGTATCTTTGTAGTGACTGGGTGTATTGATACACCATCCAAAAGTGTAATGAAAAACTTGACCATGTTCAAATAGATATTCAATGTCAGATGTTTCATTTTATTTGTACCCATCTACCAATAGGTACCTTTCTTTGTGAGGCATTGGAAAACCTCCCTGGTCTTTGTGGTTGATTCTGTGTTTTAAATTCACTGCTTCGACTGAGGGACCTTACAGATAATTGTATGTGTGGGGTACAGAGATGAGGGACCTTACAGATAATTGTATGTGCAGGGTACAGAGATGAGGGACCTTACAGATAATTGTATGTGCAGGGTACAGAGATGAGGTAATCGTTCAAAAATCATGTTAAACACACAGAGTGAGCCCAGGCAACTTATTATGTGACTCATTAAGCACATTCTTACTCCTGAACTATTTAGGCTCACCATAACAAAGAGGTTGAATACTTATTGACTGAAGACATTTCCGGTTTTAATTTGGTTTATTTGTAAAAATGTCTGAAAACATAATTTCACTTTGACATGAGGGTGTATTGTGTGTAGGCCAGTGACATTTTAATGTCATCCATTTTAATGCTGTAACACAACATGTGGAGAAAGTCAAGAGGTGGGGATACCTCCCGAAGGCCCCGTGGGGATACCTCCCGAAGGCCCCGTGGGGATACCTCCCGAAGGCCCCGTGGGGATACCTCCCGAAGGCCCAGTGGGGATACCTCCCGAAGGCCCAGTGGGGATACCTCCCGAAGGCCCAGTGGGGATACCTCCCGAAGGCCCAGTGGGGATACCTCCCGAAGGCCCAGTGGGGATACCTCCCGAAGGCCCAGTGGGGATACCTCCCGAAGGCCCTGTAGTAATGTATTAAGTAACTAATAACATAACAGATGTGTTTGCATTTGGATTTATTATGGATCCCGAACAGTTCCTGTCAAGGCAGCAGCTACTCTTCCTGGGGTGTACCCATAAGGGGGTATAATAGTTAGGGTCACCAGGCTGTCTGTACCCACAAGGGGGTATAATAGTTAGGGTCCCCAGGCTGTCTGTACCCATTAAAGGGTATAATAGTTAGGGTCACCAGGCTGTCTGTACCCATTAAAGGGTATAATAGTTAGGGTCACCAGGCTGTCTGTACCCATAAGGGGGTATAATAGTTAGGGTCCCCAGGCTGTCTGTACCCATTAAAGGGTATAATAGTTAGGGTCCCCAGGCTGTCTGTACCCATTAAAGGGTATAATAGTTAGGGTCACCAGGCTGTCTGTACCCATTAAAGGGTATAATAGTTAGGGTCCCCAGGCTGTCTGTACCCATTAAAGGGTATAATAGTTAGGGTCCCCAGGCTGTCTGTACCCATTAAAGGGTATAATAGTTAGGGTCCCCAGGCTGTCTGTACCCATTAAAGGGTATAATAGTTAGGGTCCCCAGGCTGTCTGTACCCATTAAAGGGTATACTAGTTAGGGTCACCAGGCTGTCTGTACCCATTAAAGGGTATAATAGTTAGGGTCACCAGGCTGTCTGTACCCATTAAAGGGTATAATAGTTAGGGTCCCCAGGCTGTCTGTACCCATTAAAGGGTATAATAGTTAGGGTCACCAGGCTGTCTGTACCCATTAAAGGGTATAATAGTTAGGGTCCTAGGGTCACCAGGCTGTCTGTACCCATTAAAGGGTATACTAGTTAGGGTCACCAGGCTGTCTGTACCCATTAAAGGGTATAATAGTTAGGGTCACCAGGCTGTCTGTACCCATTAAAGGGTATAATAGTTAGGGTCACCAGGCTGTCTGTGCCCATTAAAGGGTATAATAGTTAGGGTCCCCAGGCTGTCTGTACCCATAAGGGGGTATAATAGTTAGGGTCCCCAGGCTGTCTGTACCCATTAAAGGGTATAATAGTTAGGGTCCCCAGGCTGTCTGTACCCATTAAAGGGTATAATAGTTAGGGTCCCCAGGCTGTCTGTACCCATTAAAGGGTATAATAGTTAGGGTCCCCAGGCTGTCTGTACCCATTAAAGGGTATACTAGTTAGGGTCACCAGGCTGTCTGTACCCATTAAAGGGTATAATAGTTAGGGTCCCCAGGCTGTCTGTACCCATTAAAGGGTATAATAGTTAGGGTCACCAGGCTGTCTGTACCCATTAAAGGGTATAATAGTTAGGGTCCCCAGGCTGTCTGTACCTATTAAAGGGTATAATAGTTAGGGTCCCCAGGCTGTCTGTACCCATTAAAGGGTATAATAGTTAGGGTCCCCAGGCTGTCTGTACCCATTAAAGGGTATAATAGTTAGGGTCACCAGGCTGTCTGTACCCATTAAAGGGTATAATAGTTAGGGTCACCAGGCTGTCTGTACCCATTAAAGGGTATAATAGTTAGGGTCACCAGGCTGTCTGTACCCATTAAAGGGTATAATAGTTAGGGTCCCCAGGCTGTCTGTACCCATTAAAGGGTATAATAGTTAGGGTCACCAGGCTGTCTGTACCCATTAAAGGGTATAATAGTTAGGGTCACCAGGCTGTCTGTACCCATTAAAGGGTATAATAGTTAGGGTCCCCAGGCTGTCCGTACCTCTTGATGTATTCCATGACGAAGGCGACCCATCCCTGAGCAGCGTAGGCCTCACCACAGGAGCCAGCCTTGATCAGAGACGTCTGATGGGAGGAGGAGTGGAGTTTAGCCAGGTCCTCCTTACCTGGGATGGGCAGGGACAGGTCCTGGAAGTTCTCTAGGGTCACTGACACCTGGAGAAGAATGGGAAGTCATTTTATTCATTTAACCTTTTAAATCAGGGAGTCACAGATGAAGCCCAAATAATCAAAATTACACATCAAATATGTACAAGAAATGCAAGCATGTCATAGAAAACCCATTCATCACTAATGTAATCAGGATGGAGAGATGAGGCAGAGGAAGGAGAGTACAGTTGTTTTTTCACACGCTTATATGGTAAGAATAAAGGCCATAGAGAATGATCCATCAACTACAGGACAGGGGGAGACAGAGGGTCCATCCTCTACAGGACAGGGGGAGACAGAGGGTCCATCCTCTACAGGACAGGGGGAGACAGAGGGTCCATCCTCTACAGGACAGGGGGAGACAGAGGGTCCATCCTCTACAGGGCAGAGGATCCATCCTCTACAGGACAGGGGGAGACAGAGGGTCCATCCTCTACAGGACAGGGGGAGACAGAGGGTCCATCCTCTACAGGGCAGGGGGAGACAGAGGGTCCATCCTCTACAGGGCAGGGGGAGACAGAGGGTCCATCCTCTACAGGGCAGGGGGAGACAGAGGGTCCATCCTCTACAGGGCAGGGGGAGACAGAGGGTCCATCCTCTACAGGGCAGGGGGAGACAGAGGGTCCATCCTCTACAGGGCAGGGGGAGACAGAGGGTCCATCCTCTACAGGACAGGGGGAGACAGAGGGTCCATCCTCTACAGGACAGGGGGAGACAGAGGGTCCATCCTCTACAGGGCAGGGGGAGACAGAGGGTCCATCCTCTACAGGGCAGGGGGAGACAGAGGGTCCATCCTCTACAGGGCAGGGGGAGACAGAGGGTCCATCCTCTACAGGGCAGGGGGAGACAGAGGGTCCATCCTCTACAGGGCAGAGGATCCATCCTCTACAGGACAGGGGGAGACAGAGGGTCCATCCTCTACAGGACAGGGGGAGACAGAGGGTCCATCCTCTACAGGACAGGGGGAGACAGAGGGTCCATCCTCTACAGGGCAGGGGGAGACAGAGGGTCCATCCTCTATAGGGCAGGGGGAGACAGAGGGTCCATCCTCTACAGGGCAGGGGGAGACAGAGGGTCCATCCTCTACAGGGCAGGGGGAGACAGAGGGTCCATCCTCTACAGGGCAGGGGGACACAGGGTTAAGGTCTACTCCATGATAATTATGCCCCATTGTCTGGCTACTCAGACGTTAGTTTCTCGTCAGGCAGCGGGAGAATGTCAACACATTTGGGGCCGTCTAGTTGGTCCAGAAACTGATGTTTTGGACCAGAGTCAGGACACACGTGGGAGCCAATCGCTGGTGACTATGTTTCGTACAACGCCACAAACGACTTGAATAATTGCCGCCTCAGACTAAAGTCTGTAGCGAACAACAGAGCAGCGGGAGAATGTCGATTCGTCAGGCTAGGTGCTCAACAAGATGGCTACACCAACTACTTACCCTGTCGCAGGTCAGACACTGCACTGAGCTGACAATGGTCCCGTCAAACACGTCTGATATCACACTACGGTACTTCTTCTGACGCTTGCTCTTCGGTGAGGAAAACGAGGTCACTGCAGAGGCAGAGAGAGAGAGAGAGTCAGGCTACACAGACAGCGGACAACAATATGTTGTCTTTCTGCCTACATTACTACTGCAGAGAGAGAGAGAGAGAGTCAGGCTACACAGACAGCGGACAACAATATGTTGTCTTTCTGCCTACATTACTACTGCAGAGGCAGAGAGAGAGAGAGAGAGTCAGGCTACACAGACAGCGGACAACAATATGTTGTCTTTCTGCCTACATTACTACTGCAGAGGCAGAGAGAGAGAGAGAGAGTCAGGCTACACAGACAGCGGACAACAATATGTTGTCTTTCTGCCTACATTACTACTGCAGAGGCAGAGAGAGAGAGAGAGAGAGTCAGGCTACACAGACAGCGGACAACAATATGTTGTCTTTCTGCCTACATTACTACTGCAGAGGCAGAGAGAGAGAGAGAGAGTCAGGCTACACAGACAGCGGACAACAATATGTTGTCTTTCTGCCCACATTACTACTGCAGAGGCAGAGAGAGAGAGAGAGAGTCAGGCTACACAGACAGCGGACAACAATATGTTGTCTTTCTGCCCACATTACTACTGCAGAGGCAGAGAGAGAGAGAGAGAGAGAGTCAGGCTACACAGACAGCGGACAACAATATGTTGTCTTTCTGCCTACATTACTACTGCAGAGGCAGAGAGAGAGAGAGAGAGAGTCAGGCTACACAGACAGCGGACAACAATATGTTGTCTTTCTGCCTACATTACTACTGCAGAGGCAGAGAGAGAGAGAGAGAGAGAGTCAGGCTACACAGACAGCGGACAACAATATGTTGTCTTTCTGCCTACATTACTACTGCAGAGGCAGAGAGAGAGAGAGAGAGTCAGGCTACACAGACAGCGGACAACAATATGTTGTCTTTCTGCCCACATTACTACTGCAGTGTCTTTCTGCCTACATTACTACTGCAGAGGCAGAGAGAGAGAGAGAGAGAGTCAGGCTACACAGACAGCGGACAACAATATGTTGTCTTTCTGCCTACATTACTACTGCAGAGGCAGAGAGAGAGAGAGAGAGAGTCAGGCTACACAGACAGCGGACAACAACATGTTGTCTTTCCATTGTTTTCATTACTACCGCAGTGTATTTCTGCCTACATTACTACTGCAGTGTCTTTCTGCCCACATTACTACCGCAGTGTCTTTCTGCCTACATTACTACCGCAGTGTCTTTCTGCCTACATTACTACTGCAGTGTCTTTCTGCCCACATTACTACTGCAGTGTATTTCTGCCCACATTACTACTGCAGTGTCTTTCTGCCCACATTACTACTGCAGTGTCTTTCTGCCTACATTACTACTGCAGTGTCTTTCTGCCTACATTACTACTGAAGTGTCTTTCTGCCCACATTACTACTGCAGTGTCTTTCTGCCTACATTACTACTGCAGTGTCTTTCTGCCCACATTACTACTGCAGTGTCTTTCTGCCTACATTACTACAGCAGTGTCTTTCAGCCTATATTACTACTGCAGTGTCTTTCGGCCTACATTACTACTGCAGTGTATTTCGGCCTACATTACTACTGCAGTGTCTTTCTGCCTACATTACTACTGCAGTGTCTGCCTACATTACTACTGCAGTGTCTGCCTACATTACTACTGCAGTGTCTTTCTGCCTACATTACTACTGCAGTGTCTGCCTACATTACTACTGCAGTGTCTTTCTGCCCACATTACTACTGCAGTGTCTTTCTGCCTACATTACTACCGCAGTGTCTTTCTGCCTACATTACTACTGCAGTGTCTTTCTGCCTACATTACTACTGCAGTGTATTTCGGCCTACATTACTACTGCAGTGTCTGCCTACATTACTACTGCAGTGTCTTTCTGCCTACATTACTACTGCAGTGTCTTTCTGCCTACATTACTACTGCAGTGTCTTTCTGCCCACATTACTACTGCAGTGTTGTTCTGCCTACATTACTACCGCAGTGTCTTTCTGCCTACATTACTACCGCAGTGTCTTTCTGCCTACATTACTACTGCAGTGTATTTCGGCCTACATTACTACTGCAGTGTCTTTCTGCCTACATTACTACTGCAGTGTCTGCCTACATTACTACTGCAGTGTCTTTCTGCCTACATTACTACTGCAGTGTCTTTCTGCCTACATTACTACTGCAGTGTCTTTCTGCCCACATTACTACTGCAGTATTGTTCTGCCCACATTACTACTGCAGTGTCTTTCTGCCTACATTACTACCGCAGTGTCTTTCTGCCTACATTACTACCGCAGTGTCTTTCTGCCCACATTACTACTGCAGTGTCTTTCTGCCCACATTACTACTGCAGTGTCTTTCTGCCCACATTACTACTGCAGTGTCTTTCTGCCTACAATACTACTGCAGTGTCTTTCTGCCCATTCTCCTACTGCAGTGTCTTTCTGCCTACATTCCTACTGCAGTGTCTTTCTGCCCACATTACTACCGCAGTGTCTTTCTGCCTACATTCCTACTGCAGTGTCTTTCTGCCCATTCTCCTACTGCAGTGTCTTTCTGCCCACATTACTACTGCAGTGTCTTTCTGCCTACATTACTACAGCAGTGTCTTTCTGCCTACATTACTACAGCAGTGTCTTTCTGCCTACATTACTACAGCAGTGTCTTTCTGCCTACATTACTACTGCAGTGTCTTTCTGCCTACATTACTACTGCAGTGTCTTTCTGCCTACATTACTACAGCAGTGTCTTTCTGCCTACATTACTACTGCAGTGTCTTTCTGCCTACATTACTACTGCAGTATTGTTCTGCCTACATTACTACTGCAGTGTCTTTCTGCCTACATTACTACTGCAGTGTCTTTCTGCCTACATTACTACAGCAGTGTCTTTCTGCCTACATTCCTACTGCAGTGTCTTTCTGCCCATTCTCCTACTGCAGTGTCTTTCTGCCTACATTCCTACTGCAGTGTCTTTCTGCCAACATTACTACTGCAGTGTCTTTCTGCCCATTCTCCTACTGCAGTGTCTTTCTGCCCACATTACTACCGCAGTGTCTTTCTGCCCACATTACTACCGCAGTGTCTTTCTGCCAACATTACTACTGCAGTGTCTTTCTGCCTACACTGCCCACATTACTACTGCAGTGTCTTTCTGCCCACATTACTACTGCAGTGTCTTTCTGCCTACATTACTACTGCAGTGTCTTTCTGCCTACATTACTACTGCAGTGTCTTTCTGCCTACATTACTACTGCACTGTCCCCAGAGAGATATTCTATGTGCTACATAGTAAATACTTTTCAGATGGCTGGAGGAGATTCCTGGCCAGACACAGTTGTTCCTGGGTGGACTGGAGGACATCTTGGTGAAGGAGTGTCCTTCCATGGGGACTGGGGTCTGGGGTCGGGTGCTGCTGGAGACCACCTCGGGGAATGAGTCTGGAGCGAAGGAGAGAGGAAGAGACTAGGGATGTCAAAGGTTAACCGTTAAATAACGGCTAGCTGCCGGTCAAGCTGATCGGACTACAGGGCCATTTGCATTCTGACTAAATTGTCAAGTGTGTTTTTTGATGAGCCGTCATGTTATTTATCATCTCCTTTGAGTGGAATATCAATCACCTGTTGGATGGACAGCATGAGAGCTCCTCAAAATGGCAGGTAGACTAGTGGTTAGAGGGGAGGGGCGGCAGGTAGACTAGTGGTTAGAGGGGAGGGGAGGCAGGTAGACTAGTGGTTAGAGGGGAGGGGCGGTGGGGAGGCGGCAGGTAGACTAGTGGTTAGAGGGGAGGGGAGGCAGGTAGACTAGTGGTTAGAGGGGAGGGGCGGTGGGGAGGCGGCAGGTAGACTAGTGGTTAGAGGGGAGGGGAGGCAGGTAGACTAGTGGTTAGAGGGGAGGGGCGGCAGGTAGACTAGTGGTTAGAGGGGAGGGGCGGCAGGTAGACTAGTGGTTAGAGGGGAGGGGCGGGGCGGCAGGTAGACTAGTGGTTAGAGGGGAGGGGCGGTGGGGAGGCGGCAGGTAGACTAGTGGTTAGAGGGGAGGGGAGGCAGGTAGACTAGTGGTTAGAGGGGAGGGGCGGTGGGGAGGCGGCAGGTAGACTAGTGGTTAGAGGGGAGGGGAGGCAGGTAGACTAGTGGTTAGAGGGGAGGGGCGGCAGGTAGACTAGTGGTTAGAGGGGAGGGGCGGCAGGTAGACTAGTGGTTAGAGGGGAGGGGCGGCAGGTAGACTAGTGGTTAGAGGGGAGGGGCGGCAGGTAGACTAGTGGTTAGAGGGGAGGGGCGGCAGCTAGACTAGTGGTTAGAGGGGAGGGGCGGCAGGTAGACTAGTGGTTAGAGGGGAGGGGAGGCAGGTAGACTAGTGGTTAGAGGGGAGGGGCGGCAGGTAGACTAGTGGTTAGAGGGGAGGGGCGGCAGGTAGACTACTGGTTAGAGGGGAGGGGCGGCAGGTAGACTAGTGGTTAGAGGGGAGGGGCGGCAGGTAGACTACTGGTTAGAGGGGAGGGGCGGCAGGTAGACTAGTGGTTAGAGGTGAGGGGCGGCAGGTAGACTAGTGGTTAGAGGGGAGGGGCGGCAGGTAGACTAGTGGTTAGAGGGGAGGGGCGGCAGGTAGACTAGTGGTTAGAGGGGAGGGGCGGCAGGTAGACTAGTGGTTAGAGGGGAGGGGCGGCAGGTAGACTAGTGGTTAGAGGGGAGGGGCGGCAGGTAGCCTAGTGGTTAGAGCGTTGGGCCAGTAACCAAAAGTATTATGGTCTGCTTCATAACAGGAGTTAGGTGTTCTACCATACAGACAGACTTGTTATTGTTACATGTTTTAATGAAGCTCCTAATGAAAAAGGTTATTCCCTGTATACATGCATAGTATTTTCACAATGTTGAGGCACACAGACAGGCTAAGCCGGCTAACACAATGTTGAGGTACAGACAGGCTAAACCGGCTAACACAATGTTGAGGTACACAGGCAGGCTCAGCGGGCTAACACAATGTTGAGGCACACAGACAGGCTCAGCGGGCTAACAATGTTGAGGTACACAGACAGGCTCAGCGGGCTAACAATGTTGAGGTACACAGACAGGCTCAGCAGGCTAACACAATGAGGTACACAGGCAGGCTCAGCGGGCTAACACAATGTTGAGGTACACAGACAGGCTCAGCGGGCTAACACAATGTTGAGGCAAGCTAGACTGACGTGATGGTTTGAACCTACTTGATTCATCCATCCAGTTGTCCATAATTAAATAAAAGGTGTACCTACCAGCCATGCTTCCCTGTATCTGGACCTTGATGGCCCCCTGGTTACTGATGATGGGCACGGCCTCGGAAGTGGTATCCACGTCTTTATACAGGTCTCCCCCTGACAACCCTGCGCCCCCTGACCCCCGATAGAGGTTGTTGATCAGGTTCTTCTCCTTCTGCCACTCCCTATTGGTCTGACGCGAGGAGTGGGAGGAGTCAGGTACATCAGGGATCAGCATCTCTGCCTCGTTAGACTCCTCCCCCGACGGCGGCGCCGCCGCCCGACCATCCCCGCTCCCGCCTTTGTTGTCCGCCCGCTCGCTGCTGCCGCAAGACTCGCACGACTGGAAGTCTCCGTCCGATTGGCTGCGGCTGTCGTCCTCAGGGCAGTCGTCCATGGCGATGGCGTGCGAGTGTTGGTCGTTGTCGGGGGGCTCGGCTAGTGGCTCCTTCAGCTCCTCGTGGAGCTGGTCCATCAGACAGCGCAGGAACTCCTGAGAGTCCTGATGGAAACATTATTATTCTAGGTTTATAGTATAATTATATTGTTCTAGTCCTAATGGAAACACAGGTTTATAGTATAATTATATTGTTCTAGTCCTAATGGAAACACAGGTTTATAGTATAATTATATGGATCTAGTCCTAATGGAAACAGGTTTATAGTATAATTATATTGTTCTCGTCCTAATGGAAACACAGGTTTATAGTATAATTATATTGTTCTAGTCCTAATGGAAACACAGGTTTATAGTATAATTATATTGTTCTAGTCCTAATGGAAACACAGGTTTATAGTATAATTATATGGATCTAGTCCTAATGGAAACAGGTTTATAGTATAATTATATGGATCTAGTCCTAATGGAAACAGGTTTATAGTATAATTATATTGTTCTCGTCCTAATGGAAACAGATATTAAAGCAACACAACTATTTTCTGAAGGCACTGTATCTTAGACATATAATATGGTTATATTCCTCAGAGCTGATCCATCAGACAGCACAAGAACCTCACAGTCCGAATGTAAACATATGCAAAATGTAAAGTGTTGGTCCCACGTTTCATGAGATGAAATAAAAGATCCCAGAAATGTTCCATATGCACAAAAATATTATTTCTCTCAAATGAACATTTTTAGGGCCTTCCTCTGACACCGCCTGGTATAGAGGTCCTGGATGGCAGAGAGTTCTTCCCCAGTGATGAACTGTGCCGTACGCACTACCCTCTGTAGCACCTTGCGGTTGGACGCCAAGCAGTTGCCATACCAGGTGGTGATGCAGCCAGTCAAGATGCTCTCGATGGTGCAGCTGTAGAACTGAGAGAATCTGAGGACCCATGCCAAATCTTTTCAGCTGTCTGAGGGGAAGAGGTGTTGTCATGCCCTCTTCACAACTGTTGGTGTGTTTGGACCATGATTGGTCCTTAGTGATGTGGACACCAAGGAATTGAAGCTCTCAACCCAATCCACTATAGCCCCTTCAATATGAATGAGGTCGTGTTCTGCCCTCTGTTTCCTGTAGTCCACAATCGGCTCCATTGTCTTGCTGACGTTGAGGGAGAGGTCATTGTCCTGGCACCACACTGCCAGGTCTCTGACCTCCTCCCTATAGGCCGTCTCATCGTTGTCGGTGAACAGGCCAACCCCTGTTGTGTCGTCAACAAACTTAATAACGGTGCTGGAGTCGTGCGCAGCCACGCCGTTGTCAGTGAACAGGGAGTATAGGAGGGGACGAAGCACACACCTTTGAGGTGCCCCCAGTGTTGAGGGTCAGCGTGGTGGAGCAGTTGTTGCCTACCGTCACCACACGGGGCGGCTCTTCAGGAAGTCCAGGATCCAGTTGTGAAGGTGGTGTTCAGTCCCAGGGTCCTTAGCTTAGTGATATACTTGGGGGGGGGATAACGATGAAGCTGTAACCAATGAAAAGCATTCTTAAGTAGGTGTTCCTGTTGTCCAAGTGGGAAAGGGCGGTGTGGACTCATAGTTCCTTCATCGGTATTGCTAATTTCCAGCTTGCCTTGTAGTGCAGAGAAGAACAGTGCAGCGTAACAACTGAATATTCCCTGAGGAACGTGCTTATAAAAAATGGTGGCTTGAGGAAAGAGACATGAAAGGACCTATTCTTCAACAGCAGTTTACTTTAACAGCCCAAGAGAAGACACCTGCCCGTTGGGAGTACGAACAGCCCTAGAGAAGACACCTGCCCGTTGGGAGTACGAACAGCCCTAGAGAAGACACCTGCCCGTTGGGAGTACGAACAGCCCTAGAGAAGACACCTACCTGTTGGGAGTATCCTCTGAACATGGGGTTAACAGCCTTGATCCCCTGGAACAGATTGGTAGGGATCACATAGGATGGCCTAAAGAGACAGAACAAGATTAGGACAGCCTACAACACACCACAGAACAGGGTTAGGACGGCCTACAACACCACAGAACAGGGTTAGGACGGCCTACAACACCACAGAACAGGGTTAGGACGGCCTACAACACCACAGAACAGGGTTAGGAAGGCCTACAACACCACAGAACAGGGTTAGGACGGCCTACAACACCACAGAACAGGGTTAGGACGGCCTACAACACCACAGAACAAGGTTAGGACGGCCTACAGAGACCAGAACAAGGTTAGGACGGCCTACATAGACCACTATTGGCTACCCGCTCATTGATGAGGCCTACAGAGACCACTATAGGCTACCCGCTCATTGATGAGGCCTACAGAGACCACTATAGGCTACCCGCTCATTGATGAGGCCTACAGAGACCACTATAGGCTACCCGCTCATTGATGAGGCCTACAGAGACCACTATAGGCTACCCGCTCATTGATGAGGCCTACAGAGACCACTATAGGCTACCCGCTCATTGATGAGGCCTACAGAGACCACTATAGGCTACCCGCTCATTGATGAGGCCTACAGAGACCACTATAGGCTACCCGCTCATTGATGAGGCCTACAGAGACCACTATAGGCTACCCGCTCATTGATGAGGCCTACAGAGACCACTATAGGCTACCCGCTCATTGATGAGGCCTACAGAGACCACTATAGGCTACCCGCTCATTGATGAGGCCTATAACCCAAACATACTCTTCTGAGCGGTCTGAATGGACAACACCCAGGTGAAGACGACTCAGAGGACAGATGTGTACCTGTTCTTGTGCCAGAGGTCTGACACCAGTTTCTGGTAGCTCTTACTCAGAGCAGGCTTCTTGTCTGTCCTCACCAGACCTCCACACTCCACAAAGAACTGGGTAAGAGGAGGACTGGAGAGAGAGAGAAGAACAGGGTTAGAGGAGGACTTGAGAGAGAGAGAAGAACAGGGTTAGAGGAGGACTGGAGAGAGAGAGAAGAACAGGGTTAGAGGAGGACTGGAGAGAGAAAGAAGAACTGGGTTAGAGGAGGACTGGAGAGAGAGAGAAGAACTGGGTTAGAGGAGGACTGTTGAGAGAGAGAAGAACTGGGTTAGAGGAAGTCTGGGAGAAAAGTCATACATCTTAATACACACAGAACAACACACTGCACAGGGGAGACAGGGTGGAGGTCTTGTGGAGGTCTCCAATTTTTTTTCTGAGGTCTTGGCTGATTTCTTTAGATTTTCCCATGATGTCAAGCAAAGAGGCACTGAGTTTGAAGGTAGGCCTTGAAATACATTCACAGGTACACATCCAATTGACTCAAATTATCCTATCAGAAGCTTTTAAAGCCATGAAATCCTTTTCTGGAATTTTCCAAGCTGTTTAAAGGCACAGTCAACTTAGTGTATGTAAACTTCTGACCCACTGGAATTGTGATACAGTGAATTATAAGTGAAATAATCTGTCTGTAAACAGTTGTTGGAAAAATGACAAAGTAGATGTCCTAACCGACTGGCCAAAACTATAATTTGTTAACAAGAAATTTGTGGAGTGGTTGAAAAACAAGTTTAAATGACTCCAACCTAAGTATGTAATCTTCCGACTTCAACTGTATGTATGTATGTATGTATGTATGTATGTATAATAAAAATGTATTCAATTATTTTTTCCCCCTCATCAATCTACACACAATACCCCATAATGACAAAGCAAACAGGTTTAAAAATAAATAAAACTGAAATATCACATTTTCATAAGTATTCAGACCCTTTACCCAGAACTTTGTTGAAGCACCTTCGGCAGCGATTACAGCCTTGAGTCTTCTTGGGTATGACACCAGAAAATTGGCAAACCTTTAGGATCAATGTCCTGTTGGAAGGTGAATCTTCGCCCCAGTCTGAGGTCCTGAGGGCTCTGGAGCAGGTTTTCATCAAGGATCTCCCTGTACTTTGCTCCGTTCATCATTCCCTTGATCCTGACTAGTCTCCCTGCCTCTGAAAAACATCCCCACAGCATGATGCTGCCACCACCATGCTTCACCGTAGGGATTGGGACAAGGTTTTCTCCAGATGTGACACTTAGCATTCAGGCCAAAGAGTTCAATCTTGGTTTCATCAGACCAGAGAAGCTTGTTTCTCGTGGTCTGAGAGTCTTTATGTGCCTTTTGGCAAACTCCAAGCAGGCTGTCATGTGCCTTTTACTGAGGAGTGGCTTGCATCTGGATACTCTACCATAAAGGCCTGATTGGTGGAGGGCTGCAGAGATGGTTCTCCTTCTGGAAGGTTCTCGCATCTCCACAGAGGAACTCTGGAGCTCTGTCAGAGTGACCATCAGGTTCTTGGTCACTTCCCTGACCAAGGTCCTTCTCCCTCGATTGCTCAGTTTGGCCAGGCGGCCAGCTCTATGAAGAGTCTTGGTGGTTCCAAACTTCTTCCATTTAAGAGTGATGGAGGCCACTGTGTTCTTGGGGACCTTCAATGCTGCAGAAATGTTTTAGTACCTTTCCCCAGATCTGTGCCTCGACACAATCCTGTCTCGGAGCTCAACTGACAATTCCTTCGACCTCATGGCTTGGTTTTTTCCCTCCCGACATGCACTGTCAACTGTGGGACCTTATATAGACAATTTACCAAGGGCGGCCGGTAGCCTAGTGGTTAGAGCGTTGGACTAGTAACCGAGCTGACATGGTAAAAATCTGTCGTTCGGCCCTGAACAGGCAGTTAACCCACTGTTCCTAGACCAGTTAACCCACTGTTCCTAGACCAGTTAACCCACTGTTCCTAGACCAGTTAACCCACTGTTCCTAGACCAGTTAACCCACTGTTCCTAGACCAGTTAACCCACTGTTCCTAGACCAGTTAACCCACTGTTCCTAGACCAGTTAACCCACTGTTCCTAGACCAGTTAACCCACTGTTCCTAGACCAGTTAACCCACTGTTCCTAGACCAGTTAACCCACTGTTCCTAGACCAGTTAACCCACTGTTCCTAGACCAGTTAACCCACTGTTCCTAGACCAGTTAACCCACTGTTCCTAGGCTGTCATTGAAAATAAGAATTTCTTCTTACTGACTTGCCTAGTTAAATAAAGGTAAAATATATATTTTTTTTAAATACAATTTACCACCAACACAGGTGGACTCCAATCAGGCTCCAATCAATGGAAACAGGATGCACCCGAGCTCAATTTCAAGTCTCATTTCAAAAGGTTCTGAATACTTATGTAAATAAAAGGTATCCGTTTATTTTTAATTGACTTGGAATTTTTTTTTTTGCTTTGTCATTTTGGGTATTATTGGGCATGGAGATTGATGAGGGAAAACAAGTATTCAATCCATTTTAGAATTAGGCTGTAACACAACAACATCAGAGGGGGTCTGAATACTTTCTGAATGCACCGTCTATGTGGTAGACAGAGGGCGACCGAGGGGGGGAGGGTAGACAGAGGGCGACCGAGGGGGGGAGGGTAGACAGAGGGCGACCGAGGGGGGGAGGGGAAACAGAGGGCGACCGAGGGGGGGAGGGGAAACAGAGGGCGACCGAGGGGGGGAGGGGAAACAGAGGGCGACCGAGGGGGGGAGGGGAAACAGAGGGCGACCGAGGGGGGGAGGGGAGACAGAGGGCGACCGAGGGGGGAAGGGTAGACAGAGGGCGACCGAGGGGGGGAGGGTAGACAGAGGGCGACCGAGGGGGGGAGGGTAGACAGAGGGCGACCGAGGGGGGAGGGTAGACAGAGGGCGACCGAGGGGGGAGGGTAGACAGAGGGCGACCGAGGGGGGGTAGACAGAGGGCGACCGAGGGGGGGTAGACAGAGGGCGACCGAGGGGGGGTAGACAGAGGGCGACCGAGGGGGGGTAGACAGAGGGCGACCGAGGGGGGGGATAGACAGAGGGCGACCGAGGGGGGGATAGACAGAGGGCGACCGAGGGGGGGAAGACAGAGGGCGACCGAGGGGGGGTAGACAGAGGGCGACCGAGGGGGGGTAGACAGAGGGCGACCGAGGGGGGGTAGACAGAGGGCGACCGAGGGGGGTAGACAGAGGGCGACCGAGGGGGGGTAGACAGAGGGCGACCGAGGGGGGGTAGACAGAGGGCGACCGAGGGGGGGTAGACAGAGGGCGACCGAGGGGGGGTAGACAGAGGGCGACCGAGGGGGGGTAGACAGAGGGCGACCGAGGGGGGGTAGACAGAGGGCGACCGAGGGGGGGTAGACAGAGGGCGACCGAGGGGGGGGGGGTAGACAGAGGGCGACCGAGGGGGGGGGGGTAGACAGAGGGCGACCGAGGGGGGGGGGGTAGACAGAGGGCGACCGAGGGGGGGGGGGTAGACAGAGGGCGACCGAGGGGGGGGGGGTAGACAGAGGGCGACCGAGGGGGGGGGGGTAGACAGAGGGCGACCGAGGGGGGGGGGGTAGACAGAGGGCGACCGAGGGGGGGGGGGTAGACAGAGGGCGACCGAGGGGGGGGGGTAGACAGAGGGCGACCGAGGGGGGGGGGGTAGACAGAGGGCGACCGAGGGGGGGGGGGTAGACAGAGGGCGACCGAGGGGGGGGGGGTAGACAGAGGGCGACCGAGGGGGGGGGGGTAGACAGAGGGCGACCGAGGGGGGGGGGTAGACAGAGGGCGACCGAGGGGGGGGGGTAGACAGAGGGCGACCGAGGGGGGGGGGGTAGACAGAGGGCGACCGAGGGGGGGGGGGTAGACAGAGGGCGACCGAGGGGGGGGGGGTAGACAGAGGGCGACCGAGGGGGGGGGGGTAGACAGAGGGCGACCGAGGGGGGGGGGGTAGACAGAGGGCGACCGAGGGGGGTGGGTAGACAGAGGGCGACCGAGGGGGGGTGGGTAGACAGAGGGCGACCGAGGGGGGGTGGGTAGACAGAGGGCGACCGAGGGGGGGTGGGTAGACAGAGGGCGACCGAGGGGGGGTGGGTAGACAGAGGGCGACCGAGGGGGGGTGGGTAGACAGAGGGCGACCGAGGGGGGGTAGACAGAGGGCGACCGAGGGGGGGTAGACAGAGGGCGACCGAGGGGGGGTAGACAGAGGGCGACCGAGGGGGGGTAGACAGAGGGCGACCGAGGGGGGGGGGTAGACAGAGGGCGACCGAGGGGGGGGGGTAGACAGAGGGCGACCGAGGGGGGGGGGTAGACAGAGGGCGACCGAGGGGGGGGGTAGACAGAGGGCGACCGAGGGGGGGGGGTAGACAGAGGGCGACCGAGGGGGGGGGGTAGACAGAGGGCGACCGAGGGGGGGGTAGACAGAGGGCGACCGAGGGGGGGGTAGACAGAGGGCGACCGAGGGGGGGGTAGACAGAGGGCGACCGAGGGGGGGGTAGACAGAGGGCGACCGAGGGGGGGGTAGACAGAGGGCGACCGAGGGGGGGGTAGACAGAGGGCGACCGAGGGGGGGTAGACAGAGGGCGACCGAGGGGGGGTAGACAGAGGGCGACCGAGGGGGGGTAGACAGAGGGCGACCGAGGGGGGGTAGACAGAGGGCGACCGAGGGGGGGTAGACAGAGGGCGACCGAGGGGGGGTAGACAGAGGGCGACCGAGGGGGGGGTAGACAGAGGGCGACCGAGGGGGGGTAGACAGAGGGCGACCGAGGGGGGGTAGACAGAGGGCGACCGAGGGGGGGTAGACAGAGGGCGACCGAGGGGGGGTAGACAGAGGGCGACCGAGGGGGGGTAGACAGAGGGCGACCGAGGGGGGGTAGACAGAGGGCGACCGAGGGGGGGTAGACAGAGGGCGACCGAGGGGGGGTAGACAGAGGGCGACCGAGGGGGGGTAGACAGAGGGCGACCGAGGGGGGGTAGACAGAGGGCGACCGAGGGGGGGTAGACAGAGGGCGACCGAGGGGGGGTAGACAGAGGGCGACCGAGGGGGGGTAGACAGAGGGCGACCGAGGGGGGGTAGACAGAGGGCGACCGAGGGGGGGGTAGACAGAGGGCGACCGAGGGTGGGGGTAGACAGAGGGCGACCGAGGGGGGGGGTAGACAGAGGGCGACCGAGGGGGGGGGGTAGACAGAGGGCGACCGAGGGGGGTAGACAGAGGGCGACCGAGGGGGGTAGACAGAGGGCGACCGAGGGGGGGGGGTAGACAGAGGGCGACCGAGGGGGGGGGGGTAGACAGAGGGCGACCGAGGGGGGGGGGGGTAGACAGAGGGCGACCGAGGGGGGGGGGGTAGACAGAGGGCGACCGAGGGGGGGGGGGTAGACAGAGGGCGACCGAGGGGGGTAGACAGAGGGCGACCGAGGGGGGGGGGGGTAGACAGAGGGCGACCGAGGGGGGGGGGGTAGACAGAGGGCGACCGAGGGGGGGGGGGTAGACAGAGGGCGACCGAGGGGGGGGGGTAGACAGAGGGCGACCGAGGGGGGGGGGTAGACAGAGGGCGACCGAGGGGGGGGGTAGACAGAGGGCGACCGAGGGGGGGTAGACAGAGGGCGACCGAGGGGGGGGTAGACAGAGGGCGACCGAGGGTGGGTAGACAGAGGGCGACCGAGGGGGGGTAGACAGAGGGCGACCGAGGGGGGGGTAGACAGGGGGCGACCGAGGGGGGGTAGACAGAGGGCGACCGAGGGGGGGGGGTAGACAGAGGGCGACCGAGGGGGGGGGGGTAGACAGAGGGCGACCGAGGGGGGGTGGGTAGACAGAGGGCGACCGAGGGGGGGTGGGTAGACAGAGGGCGACCGAGGGGGGGGTAGACAGGGGGCGACCGAGGGGGGGTAGACAGAGGGCGACCGAGGGGGGGGTAGACAGAGGGCGACCGAGGGGGGGTAGACAGAGGGCGACCGAGGGGGGGTAGACAGAGGGCGACCGAGGGGGGGTAGACAGAGGGCGACCGAGGGGGGGTAGACAGAGGGCGACCGAGGGGGGGTAGACAGAGGGCGACCGAGGGGGGGTAGACAGAGGGCGACCGAGGTGGTGGTAGACAGAGGGCGACCGAGGGGGGGGGGGGGGGGGTAGACAGAGGGCGACCGAGGGGGGGTTGACAGAGGGCGACCGAGGATGGCATGGAGAACCAGGATAACACTAAAATATCAATTTAGTATGAAATTATAAAATCAAACAAAAGTTTAATTCCAAACTGTCGTTTTTTTTTTATTATTATGACAAAATGATGCAGTTGCATAAATTATCATCTTGACTGTGTTTCTTTAATATACAGTCCACATTTTTTCCTCATGAGGTAATCCAATCTAGCCTAACCGAGCTATGATGAGTGGGCTCTCGAAAGGCTTCCGGTAGGCAGACACTGCTTCTCCAATAGAAATCCCCCGTCACACGATGTCATGGCGACGTTGGTAGAAACACATCAAGTCAAGCGGTTGTGTCGCGTCGAACTGCACATGTGCAGGCAATCAGATGAAACGCACTCCTTCGATATAACGCAGTTTTTTGACTAAAATGAAAACGTGTCGGTCACATTCACGAGGTTGGAGTACTAATGTTACACTACTTAAGACATTGGCTTGAATCTAGGTTGTGCCTTTATACTTGGAGAAAATCAACGTCTCATTGACTTCACAAACCGCGGCATAGTCCGTTCGGTCTGTTTCGCGCCTCTAGGTTTAGAAAAACTCTGTGGTTGGGTTGACTCTCTAAGGCAGGATGAAAACGACTACATTGACCATGATCCTTAGCAATTTTTTGGTGCCATTCAGCAATATGGCACGCTTCAAATTCAAAATAGTTCCCGGCTTCATGCCCCATCGGGAGTTTTCCATAGGAACACTTGGATGACATCAGCACTATCACTATCTACTGGTTTAATGTCTATGGGTCTCACCAGTTGGAGAGGGCCTGCAGGGCTGCATTCATATAGCAGGTGTTCCCGATGTTCTTCAGACCCGTCAGACCTACAGGAGATGGACACAAAGAGTTTGATCTCGCTAGAGAACAGCAGAGAGAGCATGGCTGATGCCAGCTTGAGCATTGAAGTTTGGTCCAGTCAGATGATGCGTACCTCTGGCGCGTAGCTCGTCCTCCTCCTCCGTTTCCATGCCCAGGTCTTCACAGCCATTAGTAGGGGGCAGTCTCAGAGAAGTGGGACTGCCCTGCGACCTGCTACACTCCTGGAACTGAATACAACCACATCCTCGTCTAGAACCATCCTCATCTAGAACCCTATCAGAACCATCCTCATCTAGAACCCTATCAGAACCATCCTCATCTAGACAACATTAAAAGTAACATGAGGAATTGACAACAGCAGAATGTCTCAATGCTTTGACAGCATTTCATAGTGAAAGAAAACATCCAATAACTGAATAATTATTTACTTTTCAACATGGTCTCAAAATATGTGAAATAAATAATCATCTATAGAGTGGATTGTACAATTTTCAAGTTGTAGCTTGATTTGGTTAGGGTTGTGGACGTTGGTTTAGGCCTTAGATATAGACAACTGTATTTATCCAGAGGAAACTTCCTTTGTGGTTTGAGATTGAGGTATCAATCCATATTTATCCCAGATGGTAACATTACCTGTGTGTTGTTGGTCTGAGGTGAAGCGAGGGTCTTGGTGCTGGGGACAGGGCAGTGAGGGCCCAGTTTACGCTCCACAAACACCTCTTTCCCACAGGCATAACACCACACCCTCAGAGTGGTCAGGTTCACTGTCAGGTTGTGCCCAGTCTCCTGTTATAGAGGGGTTATAAAGGGTTATAGGAGGTGTAATACAGGTTATATTTCTCTGTTATAAACAAATATAACTTATTATTGTTATGATTAACTCAGAGCTGTCCGGACAGACAGCTGTAGACGAGTCAGTCACTTGTTTCATTATTCATGTGTCTGCATTAGTGTTCAGTGTTGACAGCGATGAAACCACCCAGTCTGATCCTTTCCTGCTCTACTGTTTAGCAGAGCTTTAGTAGTGCATCAAGCCCAGCTCCCACAGGAACATGTGTAAATAATGGATGATCCAGGACAGCTAAGTGTTAGATAGATGGTCATGCACATGGGACAAGGTGCATCCATGGGGTTCACAGTGTACCACATGTCCTTTGAAATATATGTATATATATGAGAGAGACAGAGAGATCGAGAGAGAGAGAGAGAGAGAGAGAGATCGAGAGATCGAGAGAGAGAGAGATCGAGAGATCGAGAGAGAGAGACAGAGAGAGATCGAGAGAGAGAGATCGAGAGATCGAGAGAGACAGAGAGAGATCGAGAGAGAGAGAGAGAGAGAGAGAGAGATCGAGAGATCGAGAGAGGGCAGGAAAGAGGGAAAGAGTTTCTATTTCACTTGCTTTGGCAATGTAAACTCATGTTTCCCATGCCAATAAAGCCCTTTGAATTGATAGATAGAGACAGACACAGAGAGAGAGAGAGAGAGAGAGACAGACACAGAGAAATGCATTTGTTTATTTACTTTCCCCTTTGTACTTCACTATTTGCACATTGTTACAACACTACGTATGTATGTATGTGTGTGTGTGTATGTATGCACGTATGTGTGTGTGTATGCGTGTATGTATGCATGCATGTATGCATGTATGTATGCATGTATGTATGCATGTATGCATGCATGTATGCATGCATGTATGCATGTATGCATGTACAGTGCCTTGCGAAAGTATTCGGCCCCCTTGAACTTTGTGACCTTTTGCCACATTTCAGGCTTCAAACATAAAGATTTAAAACTGTATTTTTTTGTGAAGAATCAACAACAAGTGGGACACAATCATGAAGTGGAACGACATTTATTGGATATTTCAAACTTTTTTAACAAATCAAAAACTGAAAGATTGGGCGTGCAAAATTATTCAGCCCCTTTACTTTCAGTGCAGCAAACTCTCTCCAGAAGTTCAGTGAGGATCTCTGAATGATCCAATGTTGACCTAAATGACTAATGATGATAAATACAATCCACCTGTGTGTAATCAAGTCTCCGTATAAATGCACCTGCACTGTGATAGTCTCAGAGGTCCGTTAAAAGCGCAGAGAGCATCATGAAGAACAAGGAACACACCAGGCAAGTCCGAGATACTGTTGTGAAGAAGTTTAAAGCCGGATTTGGATACAAAAAGATTTCCCAAGCTTTAAACATCCCAAGGAGCACTGTGCAAGCGATAATATTGAAATGGAAGGAGTATCAGACCACTGCAAATCTACCAAGACCTGGCCGTCCCTCTAAACTTTCAGCTCATACAAGGAGAAGACTGATCAGAGATGCAGCCAAGAGGCCCGTGATCACTCTGGATGAACTGCAGAGATCTACAGCTGAGGTGGGAGACTCTGTCCATAGGACAACAATCAGTCGTATATTGCACAAATCTGGCCTTTATGGAAGAGTGGCAAGAAGAAAGCCATTTCTTAAAGATATCCATAAAAAGTGTTGTTTAAAGTTTGCCACAAGCCACCTGGGAGACACACCAAACATGTGGAAGAAGGTGCTCTGGTCAGATGAAACCAAAATTGAACTTTTTGGCAACAATGCAAAACGTTATGTTTGGCGTAAAAGCAACACAGCTCATCACCCTGAACACACCATCCCCACTGTCAAACATGGTGGTGGCAGCATCATGGTTTGGGCCTGCTTTTCTTCAGCAGGGACAGGGAAGATGGTTAAAATTGATGGGAAGATGGATGGAGCCAAATACAGGACCATTCTGGAAGAAAACCTGATGGGGTCTGCAAAAGACCTGGGACGGAGATTTGTCTTCCAACAAGACAATGATCCAAAACATAAAGCAAAATCTACAATGGAATGGTTCAAAAATAAACATATCCAGGTGTTAGAATGGCCAAGTCAAAGTCCAGACCTGAATCCAATCGAGAATCTGTGGAAAGAACTGAAAACTGCTGTTCACAAATGCTCTCCATCCAACCTCACTGAGCTCGAGCTGTTTTGCAAGGAGGAATGGGGAAAATTTTCAGCCTCTCGATGTGCAAAACTGATAGAGACATACTCCAAGCGACTTACAGCTGTAAGGTGGCGCTACAAAGTATTAACTTAAGGGGGCTGAATAATTTTGCACGCCCAATTTTTCAGTTTTTAATTGTTAAAGTTTGAAATATCCAATAAATGTCGTTCCACTTCATGATTGTGTCCCACTTGTTGATTCTTCACAAAAAAATACAGTTTTATATCTTTATGTTTGAAGCCTGAAATGTGGCAAAAGGTCGCAAAGTTCAAGGGGGCCGAATACTTTTGCAAGGCACTGTATGTATGTATGTACACACACGACATTTGAAATGTCTATTATTTTAGAACTTCTGTGAGTGTAATGTTTCCTGTTCATTTTTATCATTTAACTTATGTTAATTATCTACCTCACTACCTGACTCACAGGCCTTGAGCAGGAAAACAGGCCCAACCCCCCACTCTTATCCTAGCCCAAGAAAATTGCATGTACCAGATGCTCAGCAAGCTCTGCTCACACTTACTGGTCTGAGGTCAAACCACACAACATTGGACACTTTATGGAACACAAAGTCTTTACTATCTCATCCTGGAATAGCCAAGGTCAGAGGTCATCTGCCTTTGGCCTAAAGAACAGGAATCTGGACTTTATCAAATAAATTAGAAATACAGACATTGTCATCCTACAAGAAACATGGTATAGAGGAGACGGACCCACTGGTTGTCCTCTAGGTTACAGAAAGCTGGTAGTCCCATCCACCACACTACCAGGTGGGTGGTATAGAGGAGACGGACCCACTGGTTGCCCTCTAGGTTACAGAGAGCTGGTAGTCCCATCCACCACACTACCAGGTGGGTGGTATAGAGGAGACGGACCCACTGGTTGCCCTCTAGGTTACAGAGAGCTGGTAGTCCCATCCACCACACTACCAGGTGGGTGGTATAGAGGAGACGGACCCACTGGTTGTCCTCTAGGTTACAGAGAGCTGGTAGTCCCATCCACCACACTACCAGGTGGGTGGTATAGAGGAGACGGACCCACTGGTTGCCCTCTAGGTTACAGAGAGCTGGTAGTCCCATCCACCACACTACCAGGTGGGTGGTATAGAGGAGACGGACCCACTGGTTGCCCTCTAGGTTACAGAGAGCTGGTAGTCCCATCCACCACACTACCAGGTGGGTGGTATAGAGGAGACGGACCCACTGGTTGCCCTCTAGGTTACAGAGAGCTGGTAGTCCCCATCCACCACACTACCAGGTGGGTGGTATAGAGGAGACGGACCCACTGGTTGCCCTCTAGGTTACAGAGAGCTGGTAGTCCCATCCACCACACTACCAGGTGGGTGGTATAGAGGAGACGGACCCACTGGTTGTCCTCTAGGTTACAGAGAGCTGGTAGTCCCATCCACCACACTACCAGGTGGGTGGTATAGAGGAGACGGACCCACTGGTTGCCCTCTAGGTTACAGAGAGCTGGTAGTCCCATCCACCACACTACCAGGTGGGTGGTATAGAGGAGACGGACCCACTGGTTGCCCTCTAGGTTACAGAGAGCTGGTAGTCCCATCCACCACACTACCAGGTGGGTGGTATAGAGGAGACGGACCCACTGGTTGCCCTCTAGGTTACAGAGAGCTGGTAGTCCCCATCCACCACACTACCAGGTGGGTGGTATAGAGGAGACGGACCCACTGGTTGCCCTCTAGGTTACAGAGAGCTGGTAGTCCCATCCACCACACTACCAGGTGGGTGGTATAGAGGAGACGGACCCACTGGTTGTCCTCTAGGTTACAGAGAGCTGGTAGTCCCATCCACCACACTACCAGGTGGGTGGTATAGAGGAGACGGACCCACTGGTTGCCCTCTAGGTTACAGAGAGCTGGTAGTCCCATCCACCACACTACCAGGTGGGTGGTATAGAGGAGACGGACCCACTGGTTGTCCTCTAGGTTACAGAGAGCTGGTAGTCCCATCCACCACACTACCAGGTGGGTGGTATAGAGGAGATGGACCCACTGGTTGTCCTCTAGGTTACAGAGAGCTGGTAGTCCCATCCACCACACTACCAGGTGGGCGGTATAGAGGAGACGGACCACCTGGTTGCCCTCTAGGTTACAGAGAGCTGGTAGTCCCATCCACCACACTACCAGGTGGGTGGTATAGAGGAGACGGACCACCTGGTTGTCCTCTAGGTTACAGAGAGCTGGTAGTCCCATCCACCACACTACCAGGTGGGTGGTATAGAGGAGACGGACCCACTGGTTGCCCTCTAGGTTACAGAGAGCTGGTAGTCCCCATCCACCACACTACCAGGTGGGTGGTATAGAGGAGACGGACCCACTGGTTGCCCTCTAGGTTACAGAGAGCTGGTAGTCCCATCCACCACACTACCAGGTGGGTGGTATAGAGGAGACGGACCCACTGGTTGTCCTCTAGGTTACAGAGAGCTGGTAGTCCCATCCACCACACTACCAGGTGGGTGGTATAGAGGAGACGGACCCACTGGTTGCCCTCTAGGTTACAGAGAGCTGGTAGTCCCATCCACCACACTACCAGGTGGGTGGTATAGAGGAGACGGACCCACTGGTTGCCCTCTAGGTTACAGAGAGCTGGTAGTCCCATCCACCACACTACCAGGTGGGTGGTATAGAGGAGACGGACCCACTGGTTGCCCTCTAGGTTACAGAGAGCTGGTAGTCCCATCCACCACACTACCAGGTGGGTGGTATAGAGGAGACGGACCCACTGGTTGCCCTCTAGGTTACAGAGAGCTGGTAGTTCCATCCACCACACTACCAGGTGGGTGGTATAGAGGAGACGGACCCACTGGTTGTCCTCTAGGTTACAGAGAGCTGGTAGTCCCATCCACCACACTACCAGGTGGGTGGTATAGAGGAGACGGACCCACTGGTTGCCCTCTAGGTTACAGAGAGCTGGTAGTCCCATCCACCACACTACCAGGTGGGTGGTATAGAGGAGACGGACCCACTGGTTGCCCTCTAGGTTACAGAGAGCTGGTAGTCCCATCCACCACACTACCAGGTGGGTGGTATAGAGGAGATGGACCCACTGGTTGTCCTCTAGGTTACAGAGAGCTGGTAGTCCCATCCACCACACTACCAGGTGCTCGCACACGCATTCTCAGTTCCACCCACAACATTTTCTAAAGGATTGAAATCAGGGCTTTGTGATGGCCACTCCCATACCTTGAATTTGTTGTCCTTACGCCATTTTGACACAACTTTGGAAGTATGCTTGGGGTCATTGTCCATTTGGAAGACCCATTTGTGACCAAGCTTTAACTTCCTGACTGATGTTGCATCAATATATCCACATAATTTTCCTCCCTCATGACGCCATCTATTTTGTGAAGTGCACCAGTCCCTCCTGCAGCACAGCACCCCCACAACATGATGCTGCCACCCCCGTGCTTCATGGTTGGGATGGTGTTCTTCGGCTTGCAAGCCTCCCCTTTTTACTCAAAACATAACAATGAATGGCTATTATGGCCAAACAGTTCTACTTTTGTTTCATCAGACCAGAGGACATTTCTCCAAAAAGTACGGTCTTTGTCCCCGTGTGCAGTTGCAAACCATAGTCTGGCTTTTTAATGGTGGTTTTGGAGCAGTGACTTCTTCCTTGCTGAGCGACCTTTCAGGTTATGTTGATATAGGACTCGTTTTACTGTGGATATAGATACTTTTGTACATGTTTCCTCCAGCATCTTCACAAGGTCCTTTGCTGTTGTTCTGGGATTGATTTGCACTTTTCGCACCAAAGTACGTTCATCTCTAGGAGACAGAACATCTCCTTCCTGAGCGGTATGATGGCTGTGTGTTCCCATGGTGTTTATACTTGCGTACTATTGTTTGTACAGATGAACATGGTACCTTCAGGCGTTTGGAAATTGCTCCCAAGGATGAACCAGACTTGTGGAGGTCTACCATTTGTTTTCTGAGGTCTTGGCTGATTTCTTTTGATTTTCCCATGATGTTAAACAAAGAGGCACTGAGTTTGAAGGTAGGCCTTGAAATACATCCACAGGTACACCTCCAATTGACTCAAATGATGTCAATTAGCCTATCAGAAGCTTCTAAAGCCATGACATAATTTTCTGGAATTTTCCAAGCTGTTTAAAGGCACAGTCAACTTAGTGTATGTAAACTTCTGACCCACTGGAATTGTGATACAGTGAATTATAAGTGAAATAATCTGTCTGTAAACAGTTGTTGGAAAAATGACTTGTGTCATGCACAAAGTAGATGTCCTAACAGACTTGCCAAAACTATAGTTGGTTAACAAGAAATTTGTGGAGTGGTTGGTTGAAAAACTAGTTTTAATGACTCCAACCTAAGTGTATGTAATCTTACGACTTCAACTGTACGTGTATTGCTAGATGGAGAAAGGAAAGTGAAGGGGGGGTGGATCTCTCTCTCTCTCTCCCTCCCTTCTCCTCCCCATCTCACTCTACCACTTCCTTCTCCTCCCCATCACTCTCTACCACTTCCTTCTCCTCCCCATCACTCTCTACCACTTCCTTCTCCTCCCCATCTCTCTCTCTCCCTCCCTTCTCCTCCCCATCTCACTCTACCACTTCCTTCTCCTCCCCATCACTCTCTACCACTTCCTTCTCCTCCCCATCTCACTCTACCACTTCCTTCTCCTCCCCATCTCACTCTACCACTTCCTTCTCCTCCCCATCACTCTCTACCACTTCCTTCTCCTCCCCATCACTCTCTACCACTTCCTTCTCCTCCCCATCACTCTCTACCACTTCCTTCTCCTCCCCATCACTCTCTACCACTTCCTTCTCCTCCCCATCTCACTCTACCACTTCCTTCTCCTCCCCATCTCACTCTACCACTTCCTTCTCCTCCCCATCTCACTCTACCACTTCCTTCTCCTCCCCATCACTCTCTACCACTTCCTTCTCCTCCCCATCACTCTCTCCCACTTCCTTCTCCTCCCCATCTCACTCTCCCACTTCCTTCTCCTCCCCATCTCACTCTACCACTTCCTTCTCCTCCCCATCTCACTCTACCACTTCCTTCTCCTCCCCATCTCACTCTACCACTTCCTTCTCCTCCCCATCTCACTCTACCACTTCCTTCTCCTCCCCATCTCACTCTACCACTTCCTTCTCCTCCCCATCTCACTCTACCACTTCCTTCTCCTCCCCATCTCACTCTACCACTTCCTTCTCCTCCCCATCTCACTCTACCACTTCCTTCTCCTCCCCATCTCACTCTACCACTTCCTTCTCCTCCCCATCTCACTCTACCACTTCCTTCTCCTCCCCATCTCACTCTACCACTTCCTTCTCCTCCCCATCACTCTCTACCACTTCCTTCTCCTCCCCATCTCACTCTACCACTTCCTTCTCCTCCCCATCTCACTCTACCACTTCCTTCTCCTCCCCATCTCACTCTACCACTTCCTTCTCCTCCCCATCTCACTCTACCACTTCCTTCTCCTCCCCATCTCACTCTACCACTTCCTTCTCCTCCCCATCTCACTATACCCCTTCCTTCTCCTCCCCATCTCACTATACCACTTCCTTCTCCTCCCCATCTCACTATACCACTTCCTTCTCCTCCCCATCTCACTATACCACTTCCTTCTCCTCCCCATCTCACTCTACCACTTCCTTCTCCTCCCCATCTCACTCTACCACTTCCTTTCCCTCCCCATCTCACTCTACCACTTCCTTTCCCTCCCCATCTCACTCTACCACTTCCTTCTCCTCCCCATCTCTCTCTACCACTTCCTTTCCCTCCCCACACTTCCTTCTCCTCCCATCTCTCACTTCAACACCTTCTCTCTCCTGCACCATCCTGAACATTGATCTAGTCCTGTAGCGGTGTGTGTGGGAGGAGAAGGGTCAGAGGTGACTCACCTGTGAGTGGACAGTGCTATGGTCAGCATGAGATTCTCCACAGCCCACATAGGCACAGGTGTTCTGCACACACACACAGAGAAAACAGATTATTACTACAGAACTGTTACGTCCATATTCATACAAGGCCAAATGGCAGTCAACTTTCAAAATAAAAGTCCCAAACAAAGCCAGGGACTGCTCACTCACCTCCAGACACGCCCACAGATTTGGTCCTCCAACCTTGCAGTCTTGACACTGGCCCTAGAAACACCCCCACACACACACCACAACAGCCAACCAGTTTAAGTGACCAGACCAGAGAGACAGTATCTATCGAACAGTAACATGATAGAGCACAGTGTTCTCCAAAGACAACATTCTCATTTCCTGTAAAACATCCAGGACTTGGCCATTTATAATAGTTTATATTCTAGCTAACGCTACTCGATGATAAAGATAATTTAGCTAGCCTAATTAGTTTCTATCAGCTAACCACTATAAAATGTGATAGTAGCCGAGTGAACAACATCATAAGCGGATTTACAGTGCATTCAGAGAGTATTCAGACCCCATTGTGTTTATGTTTACAGTGCATTCAGAGAGTATTCAGACCCCATTGTGTTTATGTTTACAGTGCATTCAGAGAGTATTCAGACCCCATTGTGTTTATGTTTACAGTGCATTCGGAGAGTATTCAGATCCCATTGTGTTTATGTTTACAGTGCATTCGGAGAGTATTCAGACCCCTTCCCCTTTTTCCACATTTTGTTTAAATTAGTCTTATTCTAAAATGAATTAAATGAAAACACTTCCTCAATCTACACACAATACCCCATGACAAAGTGAAAGCAGGTTTTTAGTAATGTTTGCACATTTCTTAAAAATAGAAAAACAAACATTTACTTAAGAATTCAGACCCTTTACTATGAGACACAAAAACCTGCTCCAGAGCACTCAGGACCTCAGATTGGGGTGAAGGTTCACCATCAACAGGACAACGACCCTAAGCACACAGCCAAGACAACGCAGGAGTGGCTTTGGGACAAGTCTCTGAATGTCCTTGAGTGGCCCAGCCAGAGCCAGGACTTGAACCCGATCGAACATCTCTGGAGAGACCTGAAAATAGCTGTGCACCGACGCTCCCCATCCAACCTGACAGAGCTTGAGAGGCTGTAAACACTGCCAAAGGTGCTTCCACAAAGTACTGAGTAAAGGGTCTGAATACTTATGTAAATATGAACAAAAAATTGAAACCTGTTTTTGCTTTGTCAATTGATGAGGGGAAAAAAACGATGTAATCCATTTTAGAATAAGGCTGTAACGTACCATGGAAGGGGACAGGACTACAGGACAGGTGATCTATGGAAGGGGACTACAGGACAGGTGATCTATGGAAGGGGACAGGACTACAGGACAGGTGGTCTATGGAAGGGGACTACAGGACAGGTGATCTATGGAAGGGGACAGGACTACAGGACAGGTGGTCTATGGAAGGGGACAGGACTACAGGACAGGTAGTCTATGGAAGGGGACAGGACTACAGGACAGGTGGTCTATGGAAGGGGACAGGACAGGTGATCTATGGAAGGGGACTACAGGACAGGTGATCTATGGAAGGGGACAGGACTACAGGACAGGTGATCTATGGAAGGGGACTACAGGACAGGTGATCTATGGAAGGGGACAGGACTACAGGACAGGTGGTCTATGGGAGGGGACTACAGGACAGGTGGTCTATGGAAGGGGACAGGACTACAGGACAGGTGATCTATGGAAGGGGACAGGACTACAGGACAGGTGGTCTATGGAAGGGGACAGGACTACAGGACAGGTGATCTATGGAAGGGGACAGGACTACAGGACAGGTGGTCTATGGGAGGGGACTACAGGACAGGTGGTCTATGGAAGGGGACAGGACTACAGGACAGGTGATCTATGGAAGGGGACAGGACAGGTGATCTATGGAAGGGGACAGGACTACAGGACAGGTGGTCTATGGAAGGGGACAGGACTACAGGACAGGTGATCTATGGAAGGGGACAGGACTACAGGACAGGTGGTCTAAGGAAGGGGACAGGACTACAGGACTCACATGTGACTTGTGGATCAGTTCATCCTTGGTGATTTCTCCAACACACTCCAGATGGGGACAGTCACTGCTGGACTCTACAGGCATCACTCACCTGAATCTGAACCTTACCTGTCAGAGGGGGAGGGGAGAGGAAGAGGGAGAGGGAGAGAGGATAAGAAAAAGCATGTTATTTTGTGATCTAAAACAGGGGTTCCCAAACCTTTCCTGTACTGGACATTGTTTTGGGAAGACAAATTAGCAGTTTAACATTTCTACATGCCTGTTGTATTATTCAAGTGTGTTAACTTCTGTGCATCATGATTGGGAGGTTAACAACGCAGAGACAGCCCTATTAATGAATAACTAGCCTTGTGGAGCAGCAACGTTGCCCTATAAAATGGTCTGATACAGACGTGATCGTCCTAATCACCTGAGACACATTTCAGGAAGTACCGGTAGTAAAAAAATATAGTACCAAAACTTAATTTTTTTGGTAAAGAAAAAAACCCATTGTGTTGATGACACTGTTTCTAGTCAGTCGGATAGGGGGGGGGTAGCTAGTCAGTCGGAAAGGGGGGATAGCTAGTCAGTCGGAAAGGGGGGATAGCTAGTCAGTCGGAAAGGGGGGGATAGCTAGTCAGTCGGAAAGGGGGGGATAGCTAGTCAGTCGGAAAGGGGGGGATAGCTAGTCAGTCGGAAAGGGGGGATAGCTAGTCAGTCGGAAAGGGGGGGATAGCTAGTCAGTCGGAAAGGGGGGGATAGCTAGTCAGTCGGAAAGGGGGGGATAGCTAGTCAGTCGGAAAGGGGGGATAGCTAGTCAGTCGGAAAGGGGGGATAGCTAGTCAGTCGGAAAGGGGGGGATAGCTAGTCAGTCGGAAAGGGGGGGATAGCTAGTCAGTCGGAAAGGGGGGGATAGCTAGTCAGTCGGAAAGGGGGGGTAGCTAGTCAGTCGGAAAGGGGGGGGTAGCTAGTCAGTCGGAAAGGGGGGGGTAGCTAGTCAGTCGGAAAGGGGGGGTAGCTAGTCAGTCGGAAAGGGGGGGGTAGCTAGTCAGTCGGAAAGGGGGGGTAGCTAGTCAGTCGGAAAGGGGGGGGCTAGTCAGTCGGAAAGGGGGGGTAGCTAGTCAGTCGGAAAGGGGGGGGATAGCTAGTCAGTCGGAAAGGGGGGGATAGCTAGTCAGTCGGAAAGGGGGGGATAGCTAGTCAGTCGGAAAGGGGGGGATAGCTAGTCAGTCGGAAAGGGGGGGATAGCTAGTCAGTCGGAAAGGGGGGGATAGCTAGTCAGTCGGAAAGGGGGGGATAGCTAGTCAGTCGGAAAGGGGGGGGATAGCTAGTCAGTCGGAAAGGGGGGGATAGCTAGTCAGTCGGAAAGGGGGGGATGGCTAGTCAGTCGGAAAGGGGGGGATGGCTAGTCAGTCGGAAAGGGGGGGATGGCTAGTCAGTCGGAAAGGGGGGGATGGCTAGTCAGTCGGAAAGGGGGGGATGGCTAGTCAGTCGGAAAGGGGGGATGGCTAGTCAGTCGGAAAGGGGGGATGGCTAGTCAGTCGGAAAGGGGGGGGGATGGCTAGTCAGTCGGAAAGGGGGGGATAGCTAGCCAGCTCTAACACACTGGCCACCCAGCTCTAACACACTGGCCACCCAGCTCTAACACCCAGCTCTAACACACTGCTCTAACACACTGCTCTAACACACTGCTCTAACACACTGCTCTAACACACTGCTCTAACACACTGCTCTAACACACTGCTCTAACACACTACTCTAACACACTGCTCTAACACACTGCTCTAACACACTGCTCTAACACACTGGCCACACTGCTCTAACACACTGCTCTAACACACTGGCCACACTGCACTAACACACTGCTCTAACACACTGACAACACTGCTCTAACACACTGCTCTAACACACTGACCACACTGCTCTAACACACTGACCACCCAGCTCTAACACACTGGCCACCCAGCTCTAACACACTGGCCACCCAGCTCTAACACACTGGCCACCCAGCTCTAACACACTGGCCACCCAGCTCTAACACTGGCCACCCAGCTCTAACACCCTGCTCTAACACACTGCTCTAACACACTGCTCTAACACACTGCTCTAACACACTGGCCACACTGCTCTAACACACTGGCCACACTGCTCTAACACACTGCTCTAACACACTGGCCACACTGCACTAACACACTGCTCTAACACACTGACAACACTGCTCTAACACACTGACCACACTGCTCTAACACACTGACCACACTGCTCTAACACACTGGCCACACTGCTCTAACACACTGCTCTGACCACACTGCTCTAACACAGTGCTCAAACGCACCGGCCACCCTGCTCGAACGCACCGGCCACCCTGCTCAAACGCACCGGCCACCCTGCTCAAACGCACCGGCCAACGCACCGGCCACCCTGCTCAAACGCACCGGCCACCCAGCTCTAACACACTGCTCTAACACACTGGCCACCCAGCTCTAACACGCTGGCCACCCAGCTCTAACACGCTGGCCACCCAGCTCTAACACGCTGGCCATCCAGCTCTAACACGCTGGCCATCCAGCTCTAACACGCTGGCCACCCAGCTCTAACACCCTGCTCTAACACACTGGCCACCCAGCTCTAACACGCTGGCCACCCAGCTCTAACACGCTGGCCACCCAGCTCTAACACGCTGGCCACCCTGCTCTAACACGCTGGCCACCCTGCTCTAACACGCTGGCCACCCAGCTCTAACACGCTGGCCACCCAGCTCTAACACGCTGGCCACCCAGCTCTAACACGCTGGCCACCCAGCTCTAACACGCTGGCCACCCAGCTCTAACACGCTGGCCACCCAGCTCTAACACGCTGGCCACCCAGCTCTAACACGCTGGCCACCCAGCTCTAACACGCTGGCCACCCTGCTCTAACACGCTGGCCACCCTGCTCTAAAACGCTGGCCACCCTGCTCTAAAACGCTGGCCACCCAGCTCTAACACACTGGCCACCCAGCTCTAACACACAGCCACCCAGCTCTAACACACTGGCCACCCAGCTCTAACACACTGGCCACCCAGCTCTAACACACTGGCCACCCAGCTCTAACACACTGGCCACCCAGCTCTAACACACTGGCCACCCAGCTCTAACACACTGGCCACCCAGCTCTAACACACTGGCCACCCAGCTCTAACACACTGGCCACCCAGCTCTAACACACTGGCCACCCAGCTCTAACACACTGGCCACCCAGCTCTAACACACTGGCCACCCTGCTCTAACACACTGGCCACCCTGCTCTAACACACTGGCCACCCTGCTCTAACACACTGGCCACCCTGCTCTAACACACTGGCCACCCAGCTCTAACACACTGGCCACCCTGCTCTAACACACTGGCCACCCTGCTCTAACACACTGGCCACCCTGCTCTAACACACTGGCCACCCTGCTCTAACACACTGGCCACCCTGCTCTAACACACTGGCCACCCTGCTCTAACACACTGGCCACCCAGCTCTAACACAATGACCACACTGCTCTAACACAATGACCACACTGCTCTAGAACTTGGTTCTAATTGTGACGCTTAACACCCTAGAAGTCCCGCCTCTCCCATCTCCTCATTGGTTTTTAGGAGCGTCTACCCATATAGTGTTACACTGGCAATACTATAGTGCCTATAAGAACATCCAATTGTCAAAGGTATATGAAATACAGATGGTATAGAGAGAAATAGTCCTATAAAACTATATTAACTACAACCTAAAACCTCTTACCTTGGAATATTGAAGAATATGTTAAAAGGAACCACCAGCTCTCATATGTTCTCATGTTCTGAGCAAGGAACTTAAACGTTAGCTTTCTTACATGGCACATATTACTTTCTTCTCCAACACTTTGTTTTTGCATTATTTAAACCAAATTGAACATGTTTCATTATTTGTTTGAGGCTAAATTGATTTTGATGTTTTATATTAAGTTAAAATAAGTGTTAGTTCAATATTGTTGTAATTGTCATTATTACAATTTTTTTTTTTTTTTTTTCCAATCGGTGTTGAAAAATCATAATCGGTCACCCTCTAGTAGAGATTACTATAAACTAACGGTTTACAGTTGATGGTCCAGCAGGTCAGGTAAATTCCCTTACAGATCAATAGTGTTTTCTAAGGTCACAACTATCAGCCTGCATAGATCCCAGCTGCACTCTTCCACTCACAAACATCTCACTCTCTCTGACTCACACACACACCCTAATAAAGGCACTTTACACAGCTGATAAAAACACTTCAAGGTTCTCCAAGACAAAGGAGCTGATCGTGGACTACAGGAAACGGAGGGTCGACACGCCCCAATTCACATCGACGGGGCTGTAGTGGAGCGGGTCGAGAGCTTCAAGTTCCTCGGTGTCCACATCACTAAGGATTTATCATGGTCCTAACACACCAACACAGTCGTGAAGAGAGCATGACAACTCCTCTTCCCTTCAGGAGGATAAAAAGATTTGGCATGGGCCCTCAGATACTCAAAGTTCTACAGCTGCACCATCGAGAGCATCTTGACTGGCTGCTTCACTGCCTGGTATGACAACTGCTTGGCCTCTGACCGCAAGGCACTACAGAGGGTAGTGTGAATGGCCCAGTACATCACTGGGGCCAAGCTTCTTGCCATCCAGGACCTATATAACATACTTGGCCGTGTCAGAGGAAAGCCCATAAAATTGTCAGAGACTCCAGTCACCCAAGTTATAGACTGTTTTCTCTGCTACTGCACGGCAAGCGGTGCCAGAGCTCCACGTCTAGGACCAAAAGGCTCCTCAACAAACCATTAGGCTGCTGAACAATTAATAAAAATTGCCACTGGACAATTTACATTGACACAGCCTCGTTATTGTTATTCTTTTTGTGTTACTTTTTATTTTAGCCTACTTGGTAAATCTTCTCTTCTTCTTGAACTGCAGTGTTGGTTAAGGGCTTGTAAGTCAGCATTTCACTGTAAAGTCCACACTTGTTGTATTCAGTGCATGTGGCAAATGAAGTTTGATTTGATCTGCAGAGAAGAATGGGAGAAACTCCCCAAATACAGGTGTGCCAAGCTAGTAGTGTCATACCCAAGAAGACTAGAGGCTGTAATTGCTGCCAAAGGTGCTTCAACAAAGTACTGAGTAAAGGGTCTGAATACTTATGTAAATGTAATATTTCCATATTTAAATATTTTTTTAATACATTTGTTAGAGGTGTGTAGATTGGGGAAAAAAAACTTGAATCCATTTTAGATTAAGGCTAATGTAACAATGTGGAAAAAGTCAAGGGGTCTGAATACTTTCCGAATGCAGAGTGTGTGTGTATATATATATATATATATATATCTCCTTGAAACCACCAACACGATCCTCAGAGAAGAGGTTTTTCACCCAAAGCCTCAGAAATTAATGAGATAATCTCCAGTATTACTCTATTTTCACAATGAACTTTGAAATAGATAAATTCCTCTGAATTATCAAGCACAGCCAAATGTTGGGCGGGGCATTTCTGCTCATCTGTTTCTTCGCCTACTTCGGTGTGTCTACAGCCCTCACCCTCATGATGCCTTACTACCAAGCACTGGACCTCAAGCTGATTCATACTAGAAACATGTACATCCCTTTCCCTATTAGCCCCTTGCATTTCTCAGGTCAGTTAATAATTATCAACCAGCACGTCAAAACAGTTGCTAGCAACTGGATGTAATGTATTTAGTAAGCTACTAGCACACGGACATTACCGGCAGTTCAGTCGGTGCGCTAGATCTCTGACAGAGGCTAGCTAAGCTAACGGCCAAAAGGGCAGTTGGCCCGGGGCGCTAACTAGCCAACATGCTAACCAGTCGATGTGAAATATGTTGAAGGTTCAATTCAATCCCGATGTGAATCAAGCAGAGTTATCTGAACATTAACACGGTTCATGCTAGTTAACAATACCTGTCTTGATGTGAAGAAAAAAAAGAGACTGACAAATGGATGATGCTAACATTAGCTAGTTAAGCTAGTAAACGTCAACTGCTGCTGGCTTTTCGTCTCTGCAGCAAACCCCCCGATTATAACCTGTTGGCTCTTACCTGCACGTTTGGAAATTACAGTTAGGAAGAAATGCTCCGGTTATCTTTGAAAGCTAACACACCGGCTCAAGAGCTATCCTTGACATTACTTCGAAATGTAACAGTTTTAAAGAGAAAACCGTTCATTCGTAACGCACAACTTCCAGGTTGTGGATCCGCCTTCTTCTTCTTTGGAGTTTAACGGCGGTTGGCATCCAATGCTGCATTACCGCCCCCAACTGGACTATAATATAAATCCATTATACTTTGTGATACAAAATAAAATAAAAAAGAATGAAACCGAATAGGACAGGAGAAGTACTCCAGATATAACAAACTGACCGTAGCCCCCCGACACATAAACTACTGCAGCATAAATACTGGAGGCTGAGACAGGAGGGGTCAGGAGACACTGTGGCCCCATCCGAGGACACCCCCGGACAGGGCCAAACAGGAAGGATATAACCCCACCCACTTTGCCAAAGCACAGCCCCCACACCACTAGAGGGATATCTTCAACCACCAACTTACCATCCTGAGACAAGGCTGAGTATAGCCCACAACCCAAGGGGAGGGGGGGGACGCCAACCCAGACAGGATGACCACATCAGTGAATCAACCCACTCAGGTGACGCACCCCCTCCAGGGACGGCATGAGAGAGCCCCAGTAAGCGAGAATCCCAGTGGAAAGAGGGGAACCGGCCAGGCAGAGACAGCAAGGGCGGTTCGTTGCTCCAGAGCCTTTCCGTTCACCTTCCCACTCCTGGGCCAGACTACACTCAATCATATGACCCACTGAAGAGATGAGTCTTCAGTAGAGACTTAAAGGTTGAGACCGAGTTTACGTCTCTGACATGGGTAGGCAGACCGTTCCATAAAAATGGAGCTCTATAGGAGAAAGCCCTGCCTCCAGCTGTTTGCTTAGAAATTCTAGGGACAATTAGGAGGCCTGCGTCTTGTGACCGTAGCGTACGTGTAGGTATGTACGGCAGGACCAAATCAGAGAGATAGGTAGGAGCAAGCCCATGTAATGCTTTGTAGGTTAGCAGTAAAACCTTGAAATCAGCCCTTGCTTTGACAGGAAGCCAGTGTAGAGAGGCTAGCACTGGAGTAATATGATCAAATTTTTTGGTTCTAGTCAGGATTCTAGCAGCCGTATTTAGCACTAACTGGAGTTTATTTAGTGCTTTAACCGGGTAGCCGGAAAGTAGAGCATTGCAGTAGTCTAACCTAGAAGTGACAAAAGCATGGATAAATTTTTCTGCATCATTTTTGGACAGAAAGTTTCTGATTTCTGCAATGTTACGTAGATGGAAAAAAGCTGTCCTTGAAATGGTCTTGATATGTTCTTCAAAAGAGAGATCAGGGTCCAGAGTAACGCCGAGGTCCTTCACAGTTTTATTTGAGACGACTGTACAACCATTAAGATTAATTGTCAGATTCAACAGAAGATCTCTTTGTTTCTTGGGACCTAGAACAAGCATCTCTGTTTTGTCCGAGTTTAAAAGTAGAAAGTTTGCAGCCATCCACTTCCTTATGTCTGAAACACATGCTTCTAGCAAGGGCAATTTTGGGGCTTCACCATGTTTCATTGAAATGTACAGCTGTGTGTCATCCGCATAGCAGTGAAAGTTAATATTATGTTTTCGAATAACATCCCCAAGAGGTAAAATATATAGTGAAAACAATAGTGGTCCTAAAACGGAACCTTGAGGAACACCGAAATGTACAGTTGATTTGTCAGAGGACAAACCATTCACAGAGACAAACTGATATATATCCTAACATGACCTTGTTGGTAAAGACTGACTCAAAACTAAAAAGGACTGACAGTGACTCCTCTTTTTCACCACACCCTCCCCCCGGGTCTGCGTCTCACCAAACGGTGGGCATCACAAACACCAGGAATCTTCAACTTCAATTGCTCCACCTCCACACTTAACGTTACCCCAGAAATCACTACTTTCAATGGTTCCCTGTTCCTAAGAGCAAAGCAAGAAATAGATCTTTACCCAAGTTGCGTGACACGGAGCTCCCCCTCGCCCTGGTTAGAAGAAACACAAACAAATATCAGAAGTCCACTACAGGTTACCTTCACTGATTCAACCGCACCTAACTCCTTTCCCACACGCCGTGAAACCACACATGGATCCGCCAAATGGCAAGGAGTGCATCCGCCTTCTGACGCAACTGTCATCTTGTAGTTGTGTGGGAATGGGTGTTGCTGCGTCACCTGACGACTAAGAGTGGGATAACAAAATTCAGATTCTGCACAATAAACAAATTGAAATAGATTTTGACTTGGAGTTCTACATAGTCTATAACCACGTTTCCATCTATAGTTTTTATGCGAGTATCAAACCATGTAACAAAAATTATGACAGCTGTGATGGAAACAGGAAGTTTGGGTAAAATGTTATAAATGCTGACAGATCATTTGTTTGTTCAACATGGTGGGATCTATTTTGTGCCATGTTGGTAAAATAATTATGCGAGAAATGGCGGTGGAAACGCCTTTATGTGCAAATATTGATATAATAACCATCATATCAAAGTAAACTTGGAGTCACGCGATGTTATGTTGTGTGGTCCTACCACAACGTCTTGGGGAATCATGCTGTTTATTAGGCTACAGATTAAATAAATTATGATGAACTTCACAGCGTGAGGAAAATGGATGGTGACCTTCATTCTCTTTTCCAGTAAATAGCAAGGGTCTTTATGAAGGTAAAATAGTGGCTTAAGTGTACAAGTGACATGACGATCGATGCTTGACTGCCAGCTGTTAATCTCATCATGTAGACTAGCCTACCCGTATCTGCCAGCTGTTGGCTAGAGCAGGGTTTGACATGGAATACGTTTGACAATCCTACTATAAATATATTTAATACGTCGAAATAGTTTGACTGTGTAGGAACATGTCCAAGCTTTGCGCTGGGCTTTTATTTTGAAAGCAACCCCCCCACACCGGAAAACCGACCTTCTGAATCATGACGTTGCTCATTGGAGATATGCAGATTTTTTTCCTCAAGGTAGACTGCTCGCACGTGCAAGAGGCAGCTTTGGCAGCCGGTGTTGGGAAAATCACACTGAAGCCTTGAAGGTACACTTGACTCTATACATGTAGGCTTTAACTGACACTGATGTGTTTGTTGTACGTTAGTCTTCAGTTTCTGCATATTTGCATGAGCAAGAGTCAGCTAGCTAGTTATTTAGTTAGCTTATTGAGCTAGCTAGTAGCAATGCATTGTATGTGCGATTGCGTCTCTGTCTGGTGGGTGCTGTCCTCAGACCTCAGAGACCCCTAGCCGTTCCGTGTGTTAGGTCTAGGCTCTTCCAGAGAAGACACACCTGATTTCACTTGTCAACTCATCAACTTGTATTTGTCACATGCGTTGAATACAAACCGGTGTAGACCTTACCGTGAAATGCTGACTTACAAGCCCTTAACCAACAATGCAGTTTTAATTAGAATTGAGAAAATATTTACTACATGTAAAAAAAATAAACACAATAAAATAACAATGAGGCTATACACAGGAGGTACAGAGTCAATGTGTGGGGGTACAGGTGAGTCGAGGTCATTTGTACATATAGGTAGGGGTAAAGTGACTATGCATAGATAATAAACAGCGAGTAGCAGAAGGGTAAAAACAATGGTTGGAGGGGTGATTCTCAATTCTGGTGGCCATTTTGATGAATTGTTTAGCAGTGTTATGGCTTGAGGGTAGATGTTAAGGAGCCTTTTGGACCTAGACTTGGTGCTCCGGTACCGTTTGCCGTGCGGTAGCAGAGAGAACAGTCTGACTTGGGGGACTGGAGTCTTTGACAGTTTTGTCAGGAAGCTTGTCCCCAGTGACTTAATGGGCTGTACTCTCTACCCTTTGTAGCGCCTTAGTCTGCTGCCGAGCAGTCGCCATACCAGGCGGGAACGCAACCGGTCAGGATGCTCTCGATGGTGCAGCTGTAGAACTTTTTGAGGATCTGGGGACTCTCGCCAAATCTTTTAAGTCTTGCGAGTGTGAGAAAGCATTGTCATGCCCTCTTCATGACTTTCTTGGTGTGTTTGGACCATGATAGTTTGTTGGTGATGTGGACACCAAGGAACTTAAACCTCTCAACCTGCTCGACTGCAGCCCCGTCGATGTGGAGCGGGTTCGGCCCTCCTTTTCCTGAAGTCCACAATCATCTCCTTAGTCTTGCTCACATTGAGGGAGAGGTTGTTGTCCTGGCGTCTCTGACCTCCCTATAGGCTGTCTCATTTGTTGTCGGTGATCAAGCCTACCACTGTTGTGTCGTCAGCAAACTTAATGATGGTGTTGGAGTCGTACCTGGCCGTGCAGTCGTGGGTGAACAGGGAGTACAGGAGGGGACTGAGGTTGGGTTAAATGCGGAAGACACATTTCAGTTGAATGCATTCAGTTGAACAACTGACTAGGTATCCCCCTTTCAGACAGACAGGAGAATGTAGGGGCAGGTGTTTTGATTCATAGGAGGGGCAGGATAGTAAAACAGCATCCCTGGATACTTCACATGTTGACACTAAATTGTTTCCACTCTAGCCTTTTTTTTCTAGTGGTTATGTTCATTGTCAACATTACCAGAGAGGAGAGTTGAACCATAATGGCTAGGCTACCTAAAAGTCAAGTAAATGTAAAAAAAATAAAACAGAATGTTTTACTTTAACTAGGCAAGTCCATAACTTCTTATGGGCGGGTGGGACGGTAGCGTCCCACCTGGCCAACATCCGGTGAAATTGCAGGGTGAGAAATTCAAACTACAGAATTATTAATATTTAACTTTCATCAAATCACTAGTGTAATACATCAAAATAAAGCGTGAATTGTTAATCCAGACGCTATTTCAGATTTTAAAAAGGCTTTACGTCGAAAGCAAACCATGCGATTTTCTGAGGACAGCGCCCCGCATACCAACACATGAAAAACATATTTCAACCAGGCAGGTGCGACACAAGTCAGAAATTGCGATATAAAAAATGCCTTACCTACCTTTGATGGTTTTCTTCTGTTGGCACTCCAAAAGGTCCCAGTTACATCACAAATGGTCCTTTAGTTCGATAATGTCCTTCTTTATATCCATAAAAACTCAGTTTAGCTGGCGCGCTAGAGTCAATAATCCACCCAGTTTCCCTCAATCAAAATGCATACAAAATTAATCCCAAACGTTACTGATAAACTTTTCCAAACAAGTCAAACAACGTTTACTATCAAACCTTGGGTACACTAATACGTAAATAAACTATGAAGTTTAAGACTGAGAATCATTATTGTCTTTACTGGAGAAAAATACCAAAGAATGCACTCTAACACGCGCTTGCAAACACTACAGACAAAATGGGAGCCACCTAGAAAAACTACAATTCCTGGCTAATTTTTCCAAAAACCAGCCTAAAACTCTTTCTAAAGACTGACCTCTAGTGGAAGCCCTAGGAACTGCAATCTGGGAGGACTTGGCCTTATAAAAGTGATAGCCATTGAAAATGGAGGTATGCAGAATCATTTTGGGGGGGATGTTTTGTCCTCGGGGTTTCGCCTGCCTTATCAGTTCTGTTATACTCAGACATTATTTTAACAGTTTTGGAAACTTTGGAGTGTTTTCTATCCAAATCTACCAATTATATTCATATCCTAGCTTCTGGGCCTGAGTAACAGGCAGTTTACTTTGGACACGCTTTTCTTCCAGACATCAAAATACTGCCCCCTACCCAAGAGAGGTTAAGAACACATTCTTATTTTACAATGACTGCCAAACCCTCCCCTAACTCGGACGATGCCGGGCCAATTGTGCGCTGCCCTAGGGGACTCTCGATCACAGCCGGTTGTGATACAGTCTGGGATTGAACCCGGGTCTGTAGTAACACCTAGCACTGCAATGCAGTGCCTTAGACTGCTGCACCACTCGGGAGGCCATTTATTAATGAATTACTGTATTCAGAAAGAGTTGTTCTTGCCCGGAAATCTCCAAAGATTTATTACATAAGTGTGTGTGACAACCTTAAGTCTTATGTCCTCTCCTCCACAGCTTAAGAAGAAGGAAGAGGATCGGACAGTGTTCCCTGCAGCAGGGTGATGGACAGTTAAGACCGCTACGATGACAGACGACACCTTCACTGGCCCCTCCACCAAGCTGTCCTTCCATCTGGCAGCCATCCGCGTGATCAACCTGCCCCATACCCTCTATAACTCCCTCTCACAGGTAAGGCTCTCCCCCTCACAGGTAAGGCTCTCCCCCTCACAGGTAAGGCTCTCCCCCTCACAGGTAAGGCTCTCCCCCTCACAGGTAAGGCTCTCCCCCTCACAGGTAAGGCTCTACCATTGATATGAACTACCAACTCAGTGGCCTGGTGTTTAGTGTCTGTCCTGACTCTGTTGGTTCAGTCCCCTGTCGATTCATACCAAACACTCTAAAAATGGGACCCGATGCCTCTTTGCTTGGCCATCTGCATTAAGGAGATGGATTGGGGAAGGCCGAATGATATACAAGCGTTCTGTCCAGGGGGCTGCATTTCAACTTCAAGCTGCCTCGCACTACAGAAACAGGCTCCTGCCCATTTCCTATGTGCCATTCTTGCTCGGGACTTGGCTACTTATTGCCAATCTGGTCAATGTGTTATGTGGCTGGGTGCTGTCCTCGTCCTATGGACCATGGGATGAATACAGATGTAGTGGTGCTGCAGTCAGAACCTGTCACTGACTGACGGTTCTCCCTGTCGGTCTTTGAACTAGTCCATGACAAGAGAAGTGGAAGTTGTGGTTGCATGAAGGCGCCCGCATGCTTCCCAGCCCAAAGAGTTGGCGCATGTAGTATGACGACATTGGTGTTTATTTTTATTTTCGTTTTGGACTTGGGTGAGGTTTTTTTTTTTTTTTCCAGCTGTTCGGACACACAAGCCAAAGTCCGAAGTCTATGCCCCTTCGGCAACAGTAGGAGTTCTTCAATGTCTGTCATTACATATATTTATTTTCATTGAGAAATACTGCACAAAACATCTTACAAAACATGTAACATTGCGCAATTTAAGGATTGTTTTTAAGTTACTTAGACTATTTTTGAGGATGTGTATACTGGCTAGGGCATCTCAAATGGATAAATACTTTTTTCCAGCCAATGTCTTTTTAAGGGAGCACACTTGTTTAGTTCAGGAGACCTCAACAGTGTACCAATCCAGCTGAGCTTGTAAACCACTTGTTTTATGTGGAATCTCTGGCATTTAGGTGGTGTGAACTGACCCATTTCATGTTAAATGTTTAGTCGCTCTTATCCATAGCTTGTCCCAAAGACACTCCTGCGTTGTCTTGGCTGTGTGCTTAGGTTCGTTGTCCTGTTGGAAGGTGAATCATCGCCCCAGTCTGAGCGCTCTGGAGCAGGTTTTCACCAAGGATCTCTCATTATTTTGCTCCGTTCATCTTTCCCTCGATCCGGGCTAGTCTCCCAGTCCCTGAAATACTACGTAGTGTGCTACTTTTCAGCCATAGAGTACCAGTTATTTACAGCGCCTGTTTTAAATGTATTTCCTGGGTTGTGTTCATTAAGGCATGTGGTGGTAAACGTTTTGCAGTAGTCCCTCCATGTTTCAGTCTGCTTTCTTCCCTTCTATGCCTAATGAATGACTCATTTTGCACATTTTTAACCGTCTCTCTACCCCCCCTCCCCCCCCCCCCCCCCAGGTGAGCCTCAGTACAGGCACTAAGAAAGTAGTTGCTGCTACAGCCTTCGGCGCAGTGTCTCTCCTCTTCCTCGCCCGTCACTTCCAGAGGAGGAAAGGCAGGAAGAAGGGAGTCCAGTCACCCCAGTGGGAGCAGACGGGGACCTTTCAGTTTCCGGACCTGGCAGTTCACCAGGAGAAAGGTGCATACTATACACCTGACCCAGAGTGGGAAGAGGGCTAGTGACAGTTTGATTTCATTCCCCTTTTGGATCCAGCTAGTTGACTGGAGTGAAGAGACACTGTTTCCTCTGATCAAAGTCATTTAAATATTGACAAGACTATTTTTCATTAGATAATTGTAATGAAACCTGACCGTCTCTTTGTGTATAGATGCCTGCAGTTGCCAGAACCTCAGCCTGTCTCTCAACTGTAAGAATGTCTACGCCTGTGGCCTTCTGCCCAACGGAGGACCTTACAGCAAGCTGTCTGTGTCACTACAGAGTCTGGCCTCGGTAGGACCACGCACATGATCCATAGTTGGAATTTTCTACTGTTTACCAGAAGTGGTCAATATTTCCTCATCAGTCAATTCAATAGGAATTCTCAGCTGATATGGTCGATGAAAGATTACATTGTATTTCTGAATGTGTTCTTCTATTTTACCAGGTAAAGAGTATCAACTCATCCTGTACCTGCGCTAATAGCTCTACCTGCTGGGACAAACCTGGAGATGAAGACATCTCTAATGTAGTCAACATCCCTGTTACCACGCCTCAAATACTCTACCTCAGGGGTGAGGACACACACAGGTCTTGAGGCATTGCTGTGTGTTTTATAGTTAGGCAGTCAGGTTCTAGGGGGTGGAGCATATATAGGCAGTCAGGTTGTAGGGGGTGGGGCATATGGAGGCAGTCAGGTTGTAGGAGGTGGGGCATATGGAGGCAGTCGGGTTCTAGGGGGTGGGGCATATGGAGGCAGTCGGGTTATATGGAGGCAGTCGGGTTCTAGGGGGTGGGGCATATGAAGGCAGTCGGGTTCTAGGGGGTGGGGCATATGGAGGCAGTCGGGTTCTAGGGGGTGGGGCATATGGAGGCAGTCGGGTTATATGGAGGCAGTCGGGTTCTAGGGGGTGGGGCATATGAAGGCAGTCGGGTTCTAGGGGGTGGGGCATATGGAGGCAGTCGGGTCCTAGGGGGTGGGGCATATGTAAGCTTTCGGGTTCTAGGGGGTGGGGCATATGGAGGCAGTCGGGTTCTAGGGGGTTGGGCATATGGAGAGAGTCAGGTCCAAGGGGGTGGGGCATATGGAGAGAGTCAGGTTCTAGGGGGTGGGGGCATATGTAAGCAGTCAGGACTCCCGGTTTGTAATGTGTGTTGCCCTCCAGGTATGGAGCTGTTTGAGGAGGCTCTGAGGCGGTGGGAGCAGGCCTTAACCTTTAGTGGCAGACCAGGGGAGGAGGAGCCTGACTGTTCCTCTTTTATGCTGGGGGCTGGAGACTCCACAGCTGAGGAGAGTATAGAGGTGAATACACTGGAGACTCTACAGCTGAGGAGAGTATAGAGGTGAATACACTGGAGACTCTACAGCTGAGGAGAGTATAGAGGTGAATACACTGGAGACTCTACAGCTGAGGAGAGTATAGAGGTGAATACACTGGAGACTCTACAGCTGAGGAGAGTATAGAGGTGAATACACTGGAGACTCTACAGCTGAGGAGAGTATAGAGGTGAATACACTGGAGACTCCACAGCTGAGGAGAGTATAGAGGTGAATACACTGGAGACTCCACAGCTGAGGAGAGTATAGAGGTGAATACACTGGAGACTCTACAGCTGAGGAGAGTATAGAGGTGAATACACTGGAGACTCTACAGCTGAGGAGAGTATAGAGGTGAATACACTGGAGACTCCACAGCTGAGGAGAGTACACTGGAGACTCCACAGCTGAGGAGAGTATAGAGGTGAATACACTGGAGACTCTACAGCTGAGGAGAGTATAGAGGTGAATACACTGGAGACTCTACAGCTGAGGAGAGTATAGAGGTGAATACACTGGAGACTCCACAGCTGAGGAGAGTACACTGGAGACTCCACAGCTGAGGAGAGTATAGAGGTGAATACACTGGAGACTCTACAGCTGAGGAGAGTATAGAGGTGAATACACTGGAGACTCCACAGCTGAGGAGAGTACACTGGAGACTCCACAGCTGAGGAGAGTATAGAGGTGAATACACTGGAGACTCCACAGCTGAGGAGAGTATAGAGGTGAATACACTGGAGACTCCACAGCTGAGGAGAGTACACTGGAGACTCTACAGCTGAGGAGAGTATAGAGGTGAATACACTGGAGACTCTACAGCTGAGGAGAGTATAGAGGTGAATACACTGGAGACTCCACAGCTGAGGAGAGTGACACCACACAGTACATATCTATGGGAGTACATAATGTACTGTTTTAGCAATTTTTATTTAACTAAGCAAGTCCGTTAAGAACAAATTCTTAGTTACAATGACGGCCTACCCCGGCCTAACTCTAACGACGCTGGGCCAATTGTGTGCCGCCCTATGGGACTCCCAATCATGCCCAGTTTGTGATACACACACACACATCCAGGCTGTATGTATGGGAGTGCGGTATGTATGTGTGTACTGTGTGCGCATAAAGGTGTGTTGTTGTAACGTCTTTGTGTCTTCCTGGTCAGGACCTGATCAGTGCAGAGTTTGTCCACAAGCTGGAGCTTCTCCTCCAGAGAGCCTACAGACTACAGGAGGAGTTTGAAGGAGCTCTGGGCGTCTCTGAACCTTCCTCACACAGCGGCAGCCACGGTGAGACCACACACAGACACACACACACGCACTCAAACACACGCACTCAAACACACTCAGCCAGACACACACACGCACTCAAACACACTTACTTCGGTGCGCTGCGTGGGGTTCGGTGCGCTGCGTGGGATATATATATATATATATATATATAATGCATTTGGATTACTGTTACAGTACAATTTGTGTTGGTTATTGGATTTGTTCTGACATTTCTAGATTATTGTATTTTTAATTATTTGTTTACTTGTTTGACATTATACTTTGTTAGGAGCTAGTAACGTAACCCTTTTGCTGCACTCACTATAACATATACTAAACCTGTGTACGCAACCAATACACTTTTGATGTTTTGTTTCAGATAAGACTCGTGTGTTTTGTAGAGATGATCTGGATGATGTGTCCTGTCTCAAAGACTCCGTCAGCATCGCCTCCAACGACTCCTTCATGTCTGCTGCAGAGGTGAGACCCACACACACACCTCACACTACACAGTAGAGGGCTGGCATTACATTATCTTTTTATAATCTGTTTATTATTTTCCAATAAAGACTGATACAAACCTTGACATTCATTGTAGTGTTGAATTGTAGTGTTGAATGGAACGGCAATTGTAAGACCGTATTTAGTCATTACAAGCAGTGTAGTTAAACCAGAAGTACATATTTGGGGTGGCAGGGTAGCCTAGTGGTTAGTGTTGGACTAGTAACCGGAAGGTTGCAAGTTCAAACCCCCGAGCTGACAAGGTACAAATCTGTCGTTCTGCCCCTGAACAAGGCAGTTCCTAGGCCGTCATTGAAAATAAGACCTTGTTCTTAACGGACTTGCCTGGTTAAATAAAGGTAAAATAAAAAATATTGAGTAGGGTGCAGCACCTTATTCTCTATGGGGAGTAACGACACGGGGCGATAAGACGACATCTCCATGGAATCTCTAATCAAGATCAGTGTCTCAGTGTTTAGTGTGAATTTGGCATTTTTCTTTGGATTGATTAAACATTCGCAGCTAGACTGGCGCAGTATTTCTTATAGAATTCTATTACATATCCATCGGGTCCAGGGGCTGCTATCGCTGCGTTAATCTCCTCGAGTTAACCCGGCATCGAGTGCAGCAGTTTAGGAAGTGCACATTCAGTGAGAAAGCGTTCCATAGTTTGTGGATCAGTGACATCGCATTTTGATTTATGTACAGCAGTGCGGGTAAAAACTGCTCCAAATATTTATTAATATCCTGTGGGTCTGTTACTATTTGACCGTTCTGTTTTTTTTATTTTATGAATAGCTCTAGATGCATGTACATGCCTTGGCTGTCTTGCTAATCATTTGTGGTTTGTCACCCAGTTCAAAGTTAAGACCCCCATTCGTTTCGAAAGGATAGTATTGTATTCATATTTCTACTTTGATCTGCGTTCTAGGAATTCATTCTAAACTTTCCTGTTCCCCTAACTCTCTCAATTCTTTCATCCTGGCATTGGCGCGTTTCTTCATCTCAGATTTTATATGGGAAAAATGCGACCTCAAATCACAGCCCTGAGAGATTCTCGAAGGATAGTCCCCAGTGTCGTTAGCTCCAAGGAAACAGGCAATCTGCTTCTTCAAATGCTGACAGTCATCTTTCAATAAGTAAGCGTCCAAGCGCCAAGGTCACCGACCGGCAGACATATTGTCTTGTTTCAGCACCATGGACAGCGGAGAGTTGTCTAATTAGAATCGGGTGATGGGTAACCGACACAGCTGCTGAAATTAGTTTGGAGTCTTAACAAAAAGTAGTCAATTCTGGAATATTACTTTATGAACAACCAAAAAATTAAGAAATCCCAATCGACAATGTTAAGTTTTGTCATCGATCTACACTACCGGTCAAAATTTTACAACTACTCATTTCAGGGTTTTTCTTTACTTTTACTATTTTCTACATTGTAGAATAACAGTGAAGACATCAACTATGAAATAACACATATGGAATCGTGTTCTAACCAAAAAACGTGTGAAACAAATCAAAATATATTTGAGATTCAAATAGCCCCTCCTTTGCCTTGACGACAGCTTTGTTCACTCTTACACCTTATGGAACAGCGGGGACTGTGAAGCAACGGACACATGCATACACACACACACGAAAACTTACACACACGTACACATAGATTTTGTGTTGTGGAGTATGGGCCTGAGGGCACACAGTGTGTGAAGAAATCTGTTATGAATGTATTGTTTTAAAAAAATTGTGTAGAACTGCCTTAATGTTGCTTTACCTCAGGAAGAGTAGCTGCTGCTTTGGCAGGAACTAATGGGGATCCATGATAAACCCCAGGAAGAGTAGCTGCTGCCTTGGCAGGAACTAATGGGAATCCATGATAAACCCCAGGAAGAGTAGCTGCTGCTTTGGCAGGAACTAATGGGGATCCATAATAAACCCCAGGAAGAGTAGCTGCTGCCTTGACAGGAACTAATGGGAATCCATGATAAACCCCAGGAAGAGTAACTGCTGTCTTGGCAGGAACTAATGGGAGTCCATGATAAACCCCAGGAAGAGTAGCTGCTGCCTTGGCAGGAACTAATGGGAATCCATGATAAACCCCAGGAAGAGTAGCTGCTGCCTTGGCAGGAACTAATGGGGATCCATAATAAACCCCAGGAAGAGTAGCTGCTGCCTTGGCAGGAACTATTGGGGATCCATAATACACCCCAGGAAGAGTAGCTGCTGCCTTGGCAGTGAGAACATTCTATGACTAGGGTGACTATCAAAGACTCCAATCTTTGGGGCCTTCCTCTGACAAACCCTGCTGTTACGGTTTATCTATCCTGTCGTCTACTCACTTTATCCCTACCCATGTATCTACCTCAATTACCTCGTACCCCTGCTCGTGGACTCTGTACTGGTACCCTGTGTACATAGCCAAGTTATTACCTCGTACCCCTGCTCATGGACTCTGTACTGGTACCCTGTGTACATAGCCAAGTTATTACCTCGTACCCCTGCTCATGGACTTTGTACCCATGTATATAACCAAGTTTATCGTTACTCATTGTTTTTATTCCTCGTTATCTTTCGATTTCTCTCTGTATTGTTGGGAAGCATTTCACTGTTTACCAAGCTTTTGAAAAATAAAAATACATCTATTTATCAACAGTGCCTTGCAAAAGTATTCCGACCCCTTCGATTTCTAAACATTCTATTGAGTTAGTGGGATTAAAGTTGCTTTGTCAGTTTGTCATCTACTCGAAATACTCTCAAAGTGGAAGAAAAATAAGCTATTTATACTCCACAAAAATAAACATGTGTTGGTCCCATGATTCATGAGGTGAAATAAAATATCCCAGAAATGTTCTATACACAAAACAAGCTTTATTTTTCTCATTTTGTACACAAGTTGGTTTACATCCCTGTTAGTGAGCATTTCTCCTTTGCCAAGATAATCCATCCACCTGACAGGTGTGGCATACAAAGAAGTGGATTAAACAGGATGATCATTACACAGGTGCACCTTGTGCTGGGAACAATAAAGTCATTCTAAATGTGCAGTTTTGTCACACAACCCAATGCCACAGATGTGGAAAGTTTTGCAATTGACATGCTGACTGCAGGAATGTCCACCCACCAGAGCGGTTGCCAGAGAATTGAATGTTCATTACTCTACCATAAGCTGCCTCCAATGTCGTTTTTATAGAATTTGGCAGTACGTCCAATTTGGCTTCACAGCCGCAGACCACGTGTCACCACGCCAGTCCAGGACCTCCACATCCAGCTTCTTCACCTGTAATACCAGCCACCTGGACAGCTGATGGAACTGTGGGTTTGCACAACTGAAGAATGTCTGCACAAACTGTCAGAAACCGTCTCAGGGAAGCAAATCTACGTGTTCATCATCCTTACTAAAATCTTGACCTGACTGCAGTTCAGCGTCTTCACCGACTTCAGTGGGCAAATGCTCACGTTTGATGGCCACTGGCCTCGCTAGAGAAGTTTGCTCTTCGGCAGAATCGCAGTTTCAACTGTACCGGGCAGATGGCTGACAGCATGTATGGTGTTGTGTGGGTGAGCGGTTTGCTGACGTCAACGTTGTGAACAGAGTGCCCCATGGTGGAGGTGGGGTTATGGTATGGGGCAGGAATAAGCTACGGACAACGAACACAATTGCATTTTATCGATGGCAATTTGAATGCACAGAGATACCGTGACGAGATCCTGAGGCCCATTGTAGTGCCATTCATCCACCGCCATCACCTCGTGTTTCAGCATGATAATACACAGCCCCATGATACAAGGATCTGTACAAAATTCCCGGAAACTGAAAATGTCCCAGTTCTTCCATTGCCTGCATACTCACCTTACATGTCACCCATATGAGCACATTTGGGATGCTCTGGATCGACCGGTACGACAGCGTGTTCCTGACCATATCCAGCGACTACGCACAGCCGTTGAAGAGGAGTGGGACAACATTCCAAATCAAATTTTATTGGTCACATTTTTTTATCAGATGTTATTGCAGGTGTAGGGAAATGCTTGTGTTCCTAGCTCCAACAGTGGAGTAGTATCTAACGATACAAACATCTAAAATAATGGAATTAAAAATATTTCAATATTAGGACGAGCGATGTCGGAGTGGCATTGACTAGAATACATTAGAATAGAATACAGTATATATGAGATGAGTAAAATCGTATGGAAACATTTTAAAGTGACCAGTGTTCCATGTCTATGTAAATAGGGCGGCAGCCTCTAAAAGTGGAGGGTTGAGTAACTGGGTAGTGATAGCTATTTAGTCTGATGGCCTTGAGATAGAAGCTGTTTTTCAGTCTCGGCCCCAGCTTTGATGCACCTGTACTGACCTCGCCTTCTGAATAATTGTGGGTTGAACAGGCAGTGGTTGATGTTTTGGAGGGCAGGCGGTGTGCCCCCGGGTGAAGCGTTGGGCAGACGGCACCACCCTCTGTAGAGTCCTGCGGATGTGGGCGGTGCAGTTGCCCACATGCGGTGATACACAGGCTACAATCAACAGCCTGATTAACTCTGTGTGAAGGAGATGTGTTGCGCTGCATGAGGCAAATGGTCACACCAGATACTGACTGGTTCTGATCCACGTCCCTACCTTTTATTAAGGTATCTGTGACCAACAGATGCACAGCTGTACTCCCAGTCATGTGACATCCATAGATTCATTTATTTTGTCTCATTTCCTTATGAACTGTAACTCAGTAAAATCTTTGAAATTCTTGCATGTTGCAATTCTATTTTTGTTCAGTGTAGCTAAATACAAATTTCATAACTAAAATATAATCATTGCATTAGTATTCAGCCACTTTAAGGCAAGCCTAAATTAGTTAATTAATGTGGCTTAACAAATCACATAAATTACATGGACTCTGGGGGGGGGAATCATTTCTCACACACATCAGATAAAGGTTGACATGCTTTTTGAACTACTAACTCTGTCCCTCATGATATAGATAGATAGATGAGATCTACGGTCCTTCTGTCAAGTAATGAATTTCAAGCACAGATTCAAATACAAAGACCAGGGATCTTTTTGAAATGGGTAACACATAAAAATAAATGAAACCAAGATTGAAATCTTTGGCCTGAATGCCAATCGTCATGTCTGGAGGAAACCTGCAACCTCCGTGGTGGCAGCATCAAACTAAGGGGATGTTTTTCAGCGGCAGGGACTGGGAGACTAGTCAGGATCAAGGGAAAGATGAACGGAGCAAAGTAGCGAGAGATCCTTCATGAAAACCTGCTCCAGAGCGCTCAGACTGGGGCGAAGGTTCACCTTCCAACAGGACAATGACCCTAAGCACACAGCCAAGACGACGCAGAAGTGTCTTTGGGACAAGTCTCTGAATTCCTTGAATGGCCCAGACTTGAACCAAATTGAACATCTCTGGACAGACCTGAAAATAGCTGTGCAGTGACGTACCCCATACAACCTGACAGAGCTTGAGAGGATCAGCAGAGAAGAATGGGAGAAACTCCCATAATACACCATCTACTGGCTAATCCTTTTCAATCCTTGTCATATGAAGATAAGTTATAAGTTATCGGTGATCATCGGCCATTACACAAGCTGGAAATCGCAAATTCAACGATGAGTGGTTTGGAAGGAATCAGTGGCTAACTGCAAGTGTTGCAAAGCAATCACTATTTTGCTTCCCCGGCCTGCTATTCAGTGGAGAGGGTGTGTGGTACAAGTCTGGGTTTAAGGATTTAAAACATTTGTCTGAAAGGGTCTCTTTTTCAAGCTTGAAAAGGATAAACATTCAGCCGCAACACCACGGGCCTGAAAAGGTTGAATTCATTCTGCCGTGTTCAAAATATATTGGAACTGGAAATCTCCGACTTCAGTGAGTTCAACACAACTAGGAACTTTGATTGGGAAAATATGTTTTGAATGGTCAACCAACTTAAAATTGCAAGTCGGGAACCTTGGCCTCCTTTTCTAGAGCGCCGGCCTGAAAATTACAGACATCATGATTCAACCTTTGTTTTTTTTTCCAGAATTCCTAGTTGTCTTGGAAGCACCATAAATCCAGAGAATACCACTTTGGTGACAAGGTTTAATGACTATTTGCCCACAAGGACTGCCACGCCACCTTCCTGTTGAAGTGAGTCTGAAAATGTATTGTATGCTGCTGCATAAATTGTAATATGCCAGGGAGAAAGTATTACTTTCTTAGCTGCAGTATACGTAAGTGTATGGTGTGTCGTAAGCTGTTAGTAACCCATGTGCCTCACCCTAACATTTTGGTTCCTTTCCCCCTCACAACTTAGCCTACTGTTCTGACTTGGTGGTGCACATGTAGCCTATAGCCTGTTTTAGAGAAATGTCAACATTTAATATTGTAAGAGCTTTCATTGTCTGCTTATATGCCCCCCTTTTAATTATCCTAAGGTTCCGACTTGGTGTGCAGGGAGAATACTGTAAGAACGGCCCATGTTCTGAATTCTGTCGCTGTACATTTCAAAAGTGCTGAACAAATAGTTATATTGACTACGTCCGTCTCAGCTCGCTCATTAATGTCTTAATCTAAATTACAGATTGCCTCTTATCTGCTTGTTGTTCCCTTATGCCATCGTTTGTACATCTCAATTGTCAGTAGAAAACACATTTGTTTCAGCAAGTCAGCCATGGATTTGAGAAAGGCAGTAAGTAATTTATGCCGAAATAACTGTTTTGCTGCCAGACGAGGTTCCGCTGATAACCAGGTGTAGTGGTGGTAAGAATTCACTCCATGGTGCTGAAAAGAAAGCTCTGCTGTTGGGTCAGCCTTATGTAGGCCCTAACAGTGTGTGGCCACTTTTTTATAGTGGAATTATTGTATTGTTTAGTGCAGTGGCTTTGCGGTCATGCATTTAGAAATATATTTGAGTTTGCCCCACCAACATTTACATGCCAAAATTGCCCCTGATCAGGGATGTAATTCATTCCGCTGATTTCTGTTGAAAAATGTTCAACGGAAACAGGGATGAAAATACCTGAATTTGTCCCAATAGAAATGGTTGTTTGCAACAGTTGGACTAATGATTACACCCTAATATTAGTTAGATGCAGGCAATAGTGTGCAAGGCGGTATTGAATGTGTCGCTGTCTGTCATCTCACATTTTCCTCCATATGTGTGCACGGTTGTAAACTTTAATTCATAGGTTGTAGCAACCTCATGATAGAGATAGTTTAGGTGTAGACAGCTACATAATACCTATCGATGTTCCATTGAGCTGGGTGAATGGAATATGAATGGCAGTCATCCAATATGCTGTAAAAGAAATAAGGCCATGAAAAACGTCACCAACCGCCAGACGGTTGTCCGTCTGAACTGAGCTGCAGGGCGGGAAGGAAACTGATCAGGGATGTTACCATGAGGCCATTGGTGATGTTAAAATGGCTACAGAGTCCCAATGTCTGATGGTAGAGAACTGAGGATGGATCAACAACATTGTAGTGACTCCACAATGAGTGAAAATATAATCATTTATTTTGAAGCATGGTGGTGGCTGCATCATGGAATGCCTGTCATTGGCAAGGACTAGGGAGGTTGTTTTTTTGTATAAAAAATACATGGACTGGAGCTAAGCACAGGCTAAATCCTAGAGGAAAACCTGGTTGTCTGCTTTCCACCAGACACTGGGAGATGAATTCACCTTTCAGTAGGACAATAACCTAAAGCACAGGGCCAGATCTACACTGGAGTTGCTTACCAAGAAGAAAGTGAATGTTGGAAAAGTTAGTTTAAACTTCATCACTGTCTAATCATGATTCCCCCCCCCCAAACACCTTGAATAGTTTTTGAAAAGAATAACGGGCAAATATTGCACAATCCAGGTGTGCAAAGCTCTTGGCGACTTGCACTTTAATCGATGCCAAAGGTTTTTCTAACATGTCTTGACTCTTTAGTCAGCTCCCTGACTATTTTATTGCTTACATTTTTAGGAAAAAAAATTTTTATACATTTTTTTTCCCACTTTGACCAGATTATTTTGTGTAGATTGACAAAATTACAATTAAATAAACTTTAATCCCACTTTAACACAATGTGACAATCAAAGGGGTCTGAATACTTTTCCAAGGCACTGTATTATCTTGTCAGCACAGGGAGCTGCGTAGTGCCTATGTCCTGAGGTCTCTATACCACTACCCCTTGTAACCTACATGTGTAGTTATTAACCATAATATTCTCTCTCTCTCAGTTGTCAGAGCAGCACAGGGAGCTGCGTAGTGCCTATGTCCTGGGGTCATGCATAGTTATTAACCCCTTCTATGAGGAGGCCATACAGTTGGCTGAGGAGGGAAAGATCTCCTGCAGAGTACACAGGTGAGACGGAGACCTTCTCTTTCCTCATAGTTTCCTATGATTGTTTAGGTTGCACCTTGGCCCCACCTGCTGGTTGATGATCTTGGTGTGAATTGTCTCCTGTTAAGTGTTGAGCCTAATGTATTGTCTCCTGTTAAAGGAACTCCACCCCCAAACTAACTTTTGGTACTTATTTCATTAGTCCATTGTTGACACAGTCCCAAAACCTGATTGCTGATGAACAATTTTTCAAGATATGCAACTTGGAATTCAAAATACAGATATCATCCCTGTATGATGCATTTAGCATCATATAATGCTGCATAATTATATAAGGGGATTTCTATATTTTAAAAGTTACATATCATGACTAAATTGCTGACAAGAAATAAACAATTTAACTGTCAATGGACTAATGGGCCTCCCGAGTGGCGCAGTGGTCTAAGGCACTGTCACTAGAGATCCTGGTTAGAGTCCGGCTCTGTCGCAGCCGGCCAGGAGCGGGAGACCCATGGGGCAGTGCACAATTGACCCAGCATTGTCCGGGTTAGGGGAGGGTTTGGCCGGCAGGGATGTCCTTGTCCCATCGCGCTCTAAGGACTCCTGTGGCGGGCAGGGCACAGTGCACGCTGACACGGTAGCCAGGTGTACGGTGTTTCCTCTGACACATTAGTGCGGCTGGCCTCTGGGTTAAGCGGGCATTGTGTCAAGAAGCAGTGTGGCTTGGTTGGGTTAAGGAGGAAGCACAGCTCTCGACGGTCAACTCTCCTGAGTTCGTACAGGAGTTGCAGCAATGAGACGACTGTAACTACCAATTGGATACCATGAAAGGGTTAAAAAAAATGTTTTAAACAAACCAACATAAATTACAGGTTAACATATTTTTATATTTTTACTACATCACATTAAAAAAATTATTTTTGCCTTTTTTGTCTTATGTTACCTATTAATATTTATTTTTTAGATGGCAATTCAGGCTTTCTAGAATGTAATTTCAGTCTTTAATTTGCATATATAATCAAAGACAGAAAAGGTTAATGACAATACTAAGAAATTGTCTGGATTATTAATGATTTAGTTTAAACATTTATAAAGTTATATTGTCTCATTTTCTTTGTAACATTATAAATAATTGAGGTTGAGTCATCAAAATTGAATGATCATATACTTAAAATGTTTACTAATGAATGTAGCAACAGTTAGGTAGATACAAAAACTATTTTCTATTAAATTGGGCAACTCCATACAGTCATACTAGTGACACAATGTGAAACCAATGACAAAGATATGATTATTTTCAAACAAATTTTATACATTTATTAGTAATATATTTTTTATTACAAATAATTTCATAAGATGGGTTGATTTTAATATGAACCCTTAAAATGAGGGTTATTGGTCAGTGAGACCAAAAGATCACGCCTATTGACTAAAATGTCATAAAAACATGTCCACTAGAACATTAGAAACACTAACATTGAACATAAACTAAAACTGTTTTCCTAACCACACTGATGGGAACATTTTGTATGCAGTCGAATATGTTCATGGAACTTTTCCTGTATTCTTCACTTTTACTTCAGATCTTTAACTCTTAAAAAAAAAACACATTTCCTTTCCCTTTGCTATAAACTGTAGAACACCAGTGACGCATCTTAAGTCCTCGCATGAAATTACCAAGTTACTAATCAAATTGTTAACGTATGAAGAGTGCACACTCACCATGTGCTTTACAAAACATTCCCGTCTCCAATGAACCTTTGACCCAGGAAGAATTTGGCAATGATGTTGCATTTTTTTTTTCTCAAAGTGATGGTTTTTATACATTTTAACACCAGTGACATGAAATTGAGGGACAGCTAATACTTGTAAATGATTTGTAATATTCATTTGATATTTTAGTTTTAAGTAGTCCACTAAATAACTATATAACTTTCCTTTGCATTATGGCATGTAAAGTCACTTAAAATATGTCACTGAACCCATGACTCATGATTGGAACAAGCCCATTTTGTGGTACAGACCGTGCTCTACAATATAATACATGTTTTTCAATGTAACTGTCTTACATATGTTTTATGAATAATAAGACACATCAATTAAAACAAACAATTTGTGTCATCTCACACTAAACTGTTTTTCCTGGTGAATAAGGCCGGCCTTATAAGGAAAGGCACCATTTTCGTAGAATGACTCTCCTAATAATATTTTGTCTCCTGTTAAAAGGGACATTTTTCAACTTTATAGTGTTACCAATGACATCTACTAATTAGTAGACAATGCCTCATAATTGGTTAGAATCACATGGTGCACAACGATGTCATTGGTAACACTTGTCTTCCTCTATTTTTTTTTACTACAAAACATAGAAATGCTCCATTTTCACACATGTTGGTAGTGCTGGAGATGATATGAAGTTGACATTTACCATTTTAAGTGTTGACTCCTAGTATGTCTGATTTTATAATGCCTAATTTCCTTGTTTTATTTTTTAGGACTGAGCTGCTGGAGTGTCTTGGGGACACCGACTTCCTGGCCAAGTTACACTGTGTGCGGCAGGCCTGTCAAGTATGTGCCTCTATACTCTTAAAGAATACATCCTGATAAACCGTAGTACTGTAATCTAAACTAGTGATTGGTCCATTTCATCTCTAGCTGATTCTGTGTGAGAGGGCGACGAGGACGTTTCTGGCCGAAACCGGAAAGAAGATACTGTCTTCCATAATTGTAAAAGCGCATAAGGTAAGATGGTAATTATATTTATGTTGTTTTAGAGAAACTATTAATGCTGAAAAACTATACACTTCTACCATTAGTTTGTGTGATAGGATAGTCACACTGGATTGATCAGCTGATTGGGTGCTCCTGTCTGACAGATGTTTTTGATTGGTCGATAGTGTTTGTCTACTCTTAACGGATTTGTGTAATTGTTTGACAGAGCCCGAAGAGGTTTGAAGAAGTGTTTGAGGAGATGATTGTTTTCCTGGAGCACCCGGAACACTGGGAGAACACCGAGGTGGAGCTGGCCACGAGAGGGGTGAGACACTCACTCACTCACACACACACTGATCTGAAAGGGTTTTAAATGTTCCCTTGCTAAAGGTAAAACACCTGAACATTCTGTTGGACTTCATCCTGATTTCACACTGATCTGACTGCATGTTATTCCTCCTGACCAGGTGAAACACCTGAACTTCTATGACATCGTGTTGGACTTCATCCTGATGGACTCATTTGAGGACCTGGAGAATCCTCCCATCTCCATCCAGAACGTTGTCAACAATCGTTGGCTCAACTCGTCCTTCAAAGAGACACTTCTCCCTATGTAGATAACTACTGTCCAGAGAACAGGACCCACGTTGTCTGGCTTAAAGGACCATGAAAAGGCAAAGGTGTGATGGGGAATTTGTTGCAGCATTGTAATGTGTTGCGTTTTGTGTTGCCAGGCGGTCGCGTCTAGCTGTTGGTCGGTGCTGAAGCAGAAGAGACAACACATGAGGGTACAGAAATGTTTTTTTGCTGTAATTTTTTTGTTGTACTTTTCTGGTTAGCCTGTATTCAACCTCTCATCCTCCTCCTCTCTAGGTGCATGATGGGTTCATAGCCCACTTCTACTCTGTGTGTGAGCAGGTCAGTCCTGTCCTGGCCTGGGGCTTCTTAGGGCCCAAGACTTCCCTGCACGACTTCTGCTGCTTCTTCAAGGTAGAGTAATGTTAACTTTTTTTTTGTTGATCAGGTTGTCCAGCTGAAGTCAAGGGAGACTTAGCCATTGTAACACTAATCGATCTGTTCTTTAAGGATGTTCTCATGTCTCCATATCCCCTATTCAATGTACCGGTTGCCTAGACTGGACTAAAAACATGCTAAATGATCCAGGATTAGGCTTGTCCAGTGTCTTAGATAAAGACACTTTTTGGGATGGTTTCTGTCGTCCTCCAGGATCAGGTGCTGTTCTTCCTGAAGGATGTCTTTGACCTGGAGAAGGTGCGTTACTGCAGTGTGGAAACTCTAGCTGAGGACATGCTCCACCTCCTCCATCGCCGGTCTGAGCTGCTGTTGGCCTACCTGGGGACCGACTCCCACTCCCTGCAGCACATCAACAGCTGCGTCACTGCCACCCCCCTCACCACAACAGCCAGCCCCCAACTCCACCCCTCTGCCCTGGAAGAGGCCGTGGGAAGCCAGATCTACCCCTAGATCTGAGAAGATTAAATGGGTCTCCCAAAGTGCATAGGGTTGATTTGGGATTGGGCAAGAGACACCCAGTCCCAAAGTAACTGCTAGCCACTTATGGGGAATGGATAAGGGGGTTGATTGGGCAGAGACTGAAACTGAGCTAGTGTCACAACCCTTGTTCTCAACCCAGATTGACAGAGATGTCTTTATAAAGGCCCCATATAATGGTGACTGACTGGAACATTTTCATACCTTTCTGTCACTCAAGAAGCTTCTTCTCTCCACACACAATTATCATGGTGTCTGTGCATGTTATAATATGGATGTTTCCCCATACGAAATCATGCTTAAAGTAACCTTGGAATGAGTGATGTTTTTGACAGAATGAGTTTGCATTTTAAATGCAGACAGTATTTTAATTGGACTATGGACATGAGGGTTGCAAAATTCCAGTAAGCTTCCCAAAATTCCCAGAAGTGTTTGGTTAGAAGATTCCTGGAATCAGGAGAGAATAAGCATGAAATCTGTGAATCCTCCAACCGGAATTGCAGGAAAATATTGGGGGAAGTTCACAGAATTTTGCAAACCTAGACATCAGTCTGAGCTGTTTTAGAAGCTAAACACTGCGGTTTAATTTAGGTATTTATTTGACTGGCATCTAGATATTTAGAGGTCATGGTATGCAACTGTCCTCTAGACATCTAGGGAAAGAACCACCACACAAAGGTTTTATGGTCATTTCATTAGTCTAATATAAATAAAGTATAGGGTTTACTGCTCTAGTATGTTAATAATGGGGCAAGTCAAGAGGGTGCTACGAAATGAAATGTCAATGTAGGTTTCTTTGCCCTGTCATTATAACTATTTAATGATTCATTGTGTGATTTATCTACAATATTATAACCTTTATGTACTTGCCAGTGTTGATTAAAGAAGAATGTTAATTTGCTGTGACCATTGCTAGTTTCTATGGCGATTTAAGGGAAAGACATCAGGAACAGGTTATCGGAGGGGGGAGGTATTGAAATTGTCTGTTAGCTTCGAGAGAGAAAAATGGGGGCAAATTATTTCTGTTTGGTATTCCGTGTATTTAATTTAGAAAAAGCCCATGTTTTCACTGACGAACCTGCAGCAACTAGTTTGCTTGTCAGTTGACGTTCAAAGTTAGCGCTGTTCTGCCGTTGATCATGCCATTTCCTCTGAACATGATCAATTCTGAGTAAATCTTAAATTTTGAACCATACATGGGGTTTGGGCTATTGTTTTCCTGACGCAAATCTCTATTGGGTGGAAGTTTGTATAAATCCTGAATGAATCATTTTACTGGTGAACACCCTATAAAGTAATGTAGGAAATATGAGCCCTAAGTTCCTAGTTCCGGTAGAGTCTAGACATACCTTCAGCCAGTGTTAATTTTGGCACTCTTTATTTAGTTTAGTCTTAAGTCACATTTTTTACATTTGAATAATGTTTGTCAGAATGAGTGTGAGAGACAAGTATGGGGTTGCAGAATGAGTGTGAGAGACAAATATGGGGTTGCAGGATGAGTGTGAGAGACAAGTATAGGGTTGCACCGCAGTCGCGTTGTTTCCATTATCAACATTCTAGATGATGCAGCATATTGAAGACCAGAAGTAGTACAGGAGATAATGACCGTTTCACCCAGTGATGTAGTGGAGTCACTAAACCTCCAGATAATGACCGGTTCACCCAGTGATGTAGTGTAGTCACTAAACCTCCAGATAACGACCGGTTCACCCAGTGATGTAGTGGAGTCACTAAACCTCCAGATAACGACCGGTTCACCCAGTGATGTAGTGGAGTCACTAAACCTCCAGATAATGACCGGTTCACCCAGTGATGTAGTGTAGTCACTAAACCTCCAGATAACGACCGGTTCACCCAGTGATGTAGTGGAGTCACTAAACCTCCAGATAACGACCGGTTCACCCAGTGATGTAGTGGAGTCACTAAACCTCCAGATAATGACCGGTTCACCCAGTGATGTAGTGGAGTCACTAAACCTCCAGATAACGACCGGTTCACCCAGTGATGTAGTGGAGTCACTAAACCTCCAGATAACGACCGGTTCACCCAGTGATGTAGTGGAGTCACTAAACCTCCAGATAATGACCGGTTCACCCAGTGATGTAGTGGAGTCACTAAACCTCCAGATAACGACCGGTTCACCCAGTGATGTAGTGTAGTCACTAAACCTCCAGATAACGACCGGTTCACCCAGTGATGTAGTGGAGTCACTAAACCTCCAGATAATGACCGGTTCACCCAGTGATGTAGTGGAGTCACTAAACCTCCAGATAACGACCGGTTCACCCAGTGATGTAGTGTAGTCACTAAACCTCCAGATAACGACCGGTTCACCCAGTGATGTAGTGGAGTCACTAAACCTCCAGATAACGACCGGTTCACCCAGTGATGTAGTGGAGTCACTAAACCTCCAGATAACGACCGGTTCACCCAGTGATGTAGTGGAGTCACTAAACCTCCAGATAACGACCGGTTCACCCAGTGATGTAGTGGAGTCACTAAACCTCCAGATAATGACCGGTTCACCCAGTGATGTAGTGGAGTCACTAAACCTCCAGATAACGACCGGTTCACCCAGTGATGTAGTGGAGTCACTAAACCTCCAGATAATGACCGGTTCACCCAGTGATGTAGTGGAGTCACTAAACCTCCAGATAACGACCGGTTCACCCAGTGATGTAGTGGAGTCACTAAACCTCCAGATAACGACCGGTTCACCCAGTGATGTAGTGGAGTCACTAAACCTCAAGCTAAGAGTCCCCTGTGCTCGAGTCCAAGTCACGAATGGTCGAGCCCCTACGGCTGAAGTCTGAGTCCCTGTGCTCGAGTCCTGGCTCAAATCTGAGTCATTGGGTACATTAACTCAAAATCAAGTTACCCATTCACAGATGGTGTAGAGGCAAGAGGAGTTAGGTTAAATTGTTTGATTTCCCTTTTCCTTTCTGTCCCACCAAATGTTTGCATATAGATTACTGGTAATGCTGAGCGATTAGCCGAAATGTGTTAATTGTCGTAATTGACCTAGATCTGTTCATCTGTGTGGAGAAGACATAGAGAGGAGAGGACACGCGATCCAGATGGATACTGCCAAATTCAACGTTAGCTTTTGTTCCCATTCACTGTCCGGGGGTGTCCTCGGAGTGGGCCACAGTGTCTCCTGACCCCTCCTGTCTCAGCCTCCAGTATTTATGCTGCAGTAGTTTATGTGTCGGGGGGCTAGGGTCAGTCTGTTATATCTGGAGTACTTCTCCTGTCCTATTCGGTGTCCTGTGTGAATCTAAGTGTGCGTTCTCTAATTCTCTCCTCTCTTTCTCTCTCTCGGAGGACCTGAGCCCTAGGACCATGCCCCAGGACTACCTGACATGATGACTCCTTGCTGTCCCCAGTCCACCTGGCTGTGCTGCTGCTCCAGTTTCAACTATTCTGCCTTATTATTATTATTCGACCATGCTGGTCATCTATGAACATTTGAACATCTTGGCCATGTTCTGTTATAATCTCCACCCGGCACAGCCAGAAGAGGACTGGCCACCCCACATAGCCTGGTTCCTCTCTAGGTTTCTTCCTAGGTTTTGGCCTTTCTAGGGAGTTTTTCCTAGCCACCGTGCTTCTACACCTGCATTGCTTGCTGTTTGGGGTTTTAGGCTGGGTTTCTGTACAGCACTTTGAGATATCAGCTGATGTACGAAGGGCTATATAAATAAATTTGACTTTGACTTTACACTTGACAGACCAAGTTATAGTGGCAGTATTGTATGGTCATCACATCCTTGATACGATACTAACGTTATGTTTTCGCAGATGACAAAATCCCAGGTTTGCTTTTCCGTTTCACAGACATCCATGTACTTTTACAGAGAAAATATGGAGGCGTATACAACAAAGCTTATAGTAGGTTGTTACAAACAAGTCAGCTGTCATGTACTGTCACCAGTTGCGTTCCTGGTAACACAAAGCTGTTGACTCAAATGACAGTGCTCATTAACCATAGGTTTGAGCCATCCTTCGCATCAAGCTTTTGGAAAACTGTTCACTGCTGGTCCACACGTGACGAAATGGATGACTCTAATAATGCATGTAAAATGTTTTGTTTTTTTTACCCAATTTCGTGATATCTAATTGGTAGTAGTTAGTCTTGTCTCATGGCAGCAACTCCCATACGGACTCGGGAGAGGTGAAGGTCGAGAGCCGTGCGTCCCCCGAAACACAACCAAGCCACACTGCTGCTGGACACAATGCCCATCCACCCCGGGAGCCACCCGCATCAATGTGTCAGAGGAAACAGAGTATACCTGGCGACCTGGTCAGCATGCACTACGCCTGGCCTGCCACAGGAGTCGCTAGTATGCGATGAGACAAGGATATCCCTGCCGGCCAAACCTTCCCCTAACCCGGATGAAGCTCGGCCAATTGTGCGCCGCCCCATGGGCCTCCCGATCGCGGCAGGCTGCAACAGAGCCTGGACTCGAACCCAGACCATTGCGCCACCCAGGAGGCCGTAAAATGTTTTACATGTGAGTGTAGGCTTACACGTACTATATACCCCTCAGACTCAACTCTGGACCTCATCTACGTAATATAGCCTAGACCTCTGACTCAAATCTGGACCTCCAAGCCAGTTCCACTGCATTTATTGTTCCCCTCTAATCAGGGGACTGATAGAACAGAAAACCAACAGGTTCCAGACCTTGTAGGGTAAGAGTTGAATACCCCTGGCCAACACTATAGCAGCAATGGTTATTTATGTAGCAGTGCTTGTAGCCTATGTCGGTCTGCAAGAGGGACTCCCAACAAGCACCTCGTGAAATGTATTTGGACTTGTTAAACACTTATTTTAAAATAACTGCAATACTCTGTTGGATGATGAGTGTGCAATATGTAATCATCGAGTTAAATAACGCATGTGACAAACATGATTCTAAAAATGCATATAAAACATTGTAGGCCTACCATTTAGGTGTAGGTCCATATCATTTAGCCTATGCAATATGATTATTAGGCAATTGCTGTGCTTGTCTGCAAGGCTGAAGAAAGAGGTAGCTCCCTAATTAAATTCAGTCTTAGGGGACTGTATGTTATTTGAGGGATACCTGGAGAAAATTGAATCTGAAATTAAAATGAATGGCCCTCCCTTCATTAAAATAGATTTTTACCAGACCCTCCCTGAACGCTAAAATAAAATAGAGAAGAAGCATTTGCATTTGTTTTAAGCTGTTTTCTAGTGACATTTATTTGGATACATCCATAACAATGAGCTAATGATGTGCTGTTTCACCGGGCATAGAAAATGTCCTCATCAGGACACTGTTGTTCAGAGGAGCTAGCCAACAACACAGCTAACACAATCACTTCAAACTGAAGTCGGAAAGACTGCAAACTAGCTACACTTTGTTTCATTTTTCCTGTTTTCTTTTGATGTTTCTATCCATAAAAATTATGCTGATTCATGTTTTTGGCTGCCTGTCTGTCTCATCCCGACATGTTCATTGCTATGGGACAGCTGGAGATTTGAATTTGAATATTCAAATCTGTTGCAAATGTCAGAGACAGACAGCAGGGTTTATACAGATATTTGCTGTTAAATACTAAAATGTTAATCTAAAAGAAATGTGAGAATGTCGATGCTTTTATAGTGGAGATCAAGTTGATAAAATTGACTGACGAGACGGGCTTGCGCAGTCAGATGGAACAGAGTAACTAGGCATTTTAACGTCATTGATTTGGCCTCCCGAGTGGCGCAGTGGTCTAAGGCACTGCATCTAAATGCTAGAGGCGTCACTACAGACCCTGGTTCGATTCCAGGCTGTATCACAACTGGCCGTGATTGGGAGTCCCATAGGGCGGTGCACAATTGGCCCAGCATTGTTAGGGTTTGGCCGGGGTAAGCAGTCATTGTAAATAAGAATTCAACTGAAATGTGTCACGCTTGTGTTTGAGTGAGTGGGATTATTCAATTTTTTACTCGGTGAACGTTATTTTTGCACACACAGCCTTTATAATAAAACGACTGTGACCACACACACACCTAAATATTGCACTTGGGAAAAAAACATCTTAAAGTAGACATATAATGAAACAAACAGGCATATATAGTGGACATTGATCAAGTGCACAAGGCTACATGTGTGCAAAAATAACGTTCACCGAGTAAAAAATTGAATAATCCCACTCACTCAAACACAAGTGTTACTGTCAAGGTCAACACAACAAAAGCAATATATTTTGACTACACATTATTACATTGTAGAACAGATGTCCACAGGCAGAAAGTGTACAATGTGCCAGTAGAGCATCGCGTTCCCCCTGAACGGTAACGGATACCCTTTGTTGACATCATTTATCTCTTTCAGGCAGAGAGTACACCTGGCATTCCCCTTTTTATCCATTGTATTGAAAAAGTGAGAAATAGACCGTGTGTGGTATTTCTTTCACCTCTATAGTGGCATCCAGCTAAAGCCAGGCCCAACTCCAGCTACACTTGATCCCTGAATCCAGTTGTTTAACAACAACGCCTCATTTTCACCTAATTCTCTCATTGTGAAAATTAACCACATACTTTAGAGGGAAAACTTAAGTTCACAGATAGTTCGTTAGCTGGTTAACGTTTCACACATATTGCCAGGATCCAGTAAGCAACTAACGTGTTACAACTTGAGGGGCAAGGAGTCTTATACTAGTTAATACTATAGCAAATTGGTTAGGTTACAAACGTTAGCTCATATGATGTTGTACCGTTAGCTAGCTGACGTCTGACTTTATTAGCCAGATCATTTTCACACCATAAACTCGATTATTCGATCAGTTAAGTTGGCTACTGTTAATGGATCCAACTAGCAATATACTTAATAATGCTAACAACACTTGTTCCACCACTTTCTCCCTCACCTCAAACTTTCCAAAATGCCAGTTGTTTTTCGGTTACAGCTCATGAATTACGTCTCCGGTAGTCAGGCGTCTCACCTAACGTTAACTCTCCCGTTACCGTTCAGGGAGAACGCGCTGCTGTAGCTGACAAACTGCCTTTCCACTCTCCCGCTCTTTCCAGAGCGCGCGCTGATTCTGTAACTAACGCATTGGTTGTCTCGTCTCTCTTCAGTCGCGTGTTGCGTCCTGTTGTTATGGGAACGGTTGACAGACCGCCAGTAGTGTTGTTGTGTCTGTAACCATGTTGACCAGTGATCGTCTCTTCCCGTTCCATTTTTTACAAAATCATCAACAAAAAGTCCAGTAATGGATCCATGTAATTCCAGTTTATATTGTTTACGTTGTTTTGTTTGCGCAATGTGTGGTCTGTGTTGTGATAGTCTATAAAAGTGGATTCTTGTGATTGTATTTTCCTTCCGTTTTAGACCACATAGGCCTAATAAAACGATTACCTTGTGTAGTGGCTTTACTGTCAAGCACCTAAAAAAAAGGCCTTCAATAGTGCCTTCTTATATAGCATATAATCAAGGCCTTCACTAGTGCAGTCTCATATAGCATATAATCAACGCCTTCACTAGTGCAGTCTCATATAGCATATAATCAACGCCTTCACTAGTGCAGTCTCATATAGCATATAATCAACGCCTTCACTTGTGCAGTCTCATATAATCAAGGTCTTCACTTGTGCAGTCTCATAATCAAGGCCTTCACTAGTGCAGTCCCATATAGCATAAAATCAAGTGCCACTGGTTGGATTTACTGTACTTCAGAACTCATGCTCTGCTCTCTCCCTCTAAAAGTCTTGCAGACGACGTTAATTAAAAACAAACATGTCCATCCCTCTGTCCCCAGGTTAGTATGCTGGGCTATAGAACTGGAGCAACACATCAAACCTGTCACTCTGTTGTCAGCAATCAGCAGACCATTCCCTGAGGAATGTCAATAACCAGATTATGGGGATGGCTAAATACAATAAAGGTAGTGTAAAATGTTATTAAACAGTAACTTTTTCATTGCCTGTTGGTCTTCACATTTTTACTATGGTAACTTAAACATGCAGACTTAAATCAATACAACACAGAGGTTGATTAAAAAGTTCTAAAAATCAAGTATTATGTCCAGGGTGAATGTTTTATTTATGTATATCAGACATCCCAGTAGGTTTGGCTGGCAAGGATGTTCTTGTCCCATCGCACTCTAGCAACTCCTGTGGCGGGCCGGGCGCAGTGCACACTGACACGGTAGCCAGGTGTACGGTGTTTCCTCCGACACATTGGTGTGGCTGGCGTCCGCGTTAAGGGGGCATTGTGTCAAGAAGCAGTGCGGCTTGGCTGGGTTGTGTTTCGGAGGACGCACGGCTCTCGAAATGATTTACACCTACTTTCGATACTTAAGTATATTTAGAACCAAAAACTTTGACTTTCTAAAGTAGTATTTTCCTGGGTGACTAACACATACGGGAGTCATTTTCTATTAAGGCATCTTTACTCGTACTTAAGTATGACAATTGGGTACTTTTTCCACCACTGATCAAGCGTCACAAATAGAACCAAGTTCTATTTTCGCGGCTGGCTACGCAGACCCTCGTTGACACGCGCGAGGTAGGCGACCTGGCCAAGATAAAGTAAAGCAGTGCGACAAAAACATATTTACTCCAACGATCAACAGGGAAAAAAAAGAGGCAACATTCAAATATTTTACTAAGTTACAGTTCAAAGTTAAGTCAATTTAAATACATTCATTTAGCCCTAATTTATGGATTACACATGACAGCGCCAGAGTGAAGCCATGGGTGGGGCTGGAAGGGCACAGGCCCACCCACTGGGAAGCCAATCAATATCACCCCCCACCCCCCCCCCCCCACAAAAAAAGGGCTTCATTACAGAAATACTATTGAGCACCCCACCCACATTCTCTAAAATGACTTTGGAGAAGCCTTATGGTAGAGAACATTAAATTCAATGGCAACAGCTCTGGTGGACATTCCTGCAGTCGGCATGGCAATTGCACGCTAACTCAACTTGAGACATCGGCGGCATTGTGTTGTCTGGCAAAACGGCACATTTTAGAATGCCCTTTTATTGTCCCCAGCACAAGGTGCCACTGTGTAATGAGCATCCTATTTAATCAGCTTCTTGATATGCCACACCGGTCAGGTGGATGGATTATCTTGGCAAAGGAGAAATGCTCACTTACAGGGATGTAAACTAATGTGTGCACAACATTTGAGAAAAATCAGCTTCCTGTTCAGTGTGTTATTGTAAGTGAACCCCCCCACCCCCCATGTGTGCAGCACCCAGGAAAGCAGGTCCCATCCTGTACAGAGCCCTTCATGCAGCGTAAACAATCATTGTCAGTGGTAAAAATGCACACAGGTGTGTTCATTTGGTAATTGTTCCCAGACAAACCAGGAATATAAGTGTTTAGTATCGGTAACGTCAAAACAAGGAACAGACACGATGGCTAAAGGTTACAACTTTATTACTGGACAGGGCAACAAAGATGCAGAACAGTCATTTCATAAAGACAGGAAACAAAACCAAAAAAAAGATACATTTGATAATATTAAGGCATCACAAGAAACATGTTTCAATTTGTTTACCTCTAAGGCATGCTCCATATTTCTCCCTTCTGATTTAGTCTTCTAGGCGACACCTAGCCCCCAAACTCCTTGAAACACTTTGCTCAGAGATGATATGAGCATCTAACACACAGATTACACTAATTTATGGAGAAAAAAAAACGTGAATAGCAAAATCACTAGCAGAGGTATGTGGGTTCTCATGAATGAAGTGAGAACTAGAATAGCCAACTACAATTTCCTGCCATAATGGTTGAAAAACACAGAAGCAGCAGTTCCTGGTTACATCTCATCTAACTCTCTAGCTGGGGTCTAAATTAAGTGATAGCACTGGTGCTCCTAACTTAAAATGATCTAGGCACACCAGAATATTTTTATTTTTTTTGTTTAAGGAAGAATAAATGGGCATTAAATTAATTCAAGCTATTTTTGAAGCACGTTGTTGAGCTCTAGAAACTAATATTAAACCCTGTAGAAAGAAAATGTTGATTTTAAAACCTTCCATTGAAATTATATACTAGGTTTCGACATTGTGTCAAAGCACTACCTATTGAGATTCAATTCTACACTGTCTCTTTAAGAGCATCAAGTTCGTGATGAGACATGCAAGTCACTCATTCATTCAATGATCTCCTGAAGAAGCTAACCCTTCCTCTCCCTCTGTGCCCCCAGATGTTTGATATACTGGTAAAGTAACCAGGTTGTTAGCTAGCTAGGTTGAGGTAACATGACTAAACAAAAATACAAATAAAAAAAATAAAAAAAATGCCAGTGAGCAGCGACCTGGTTTATGAACAGGGCCTAAAAAAGTTATCCACCCCCCCCCCCCCCCCCAAAAAAAGTGTACAGCTATATGTTTTTATTTTTTACTTGCCAATACATTTGCCACGACACCAAAATCTTTACCTCTTGTGTGGGATTCCCCCCCCTTTTTATTTGATAAGGTTCACTCAATCACAAAAATAAATAGGATATTCTAAGTCCACCAGCGATGCTTACACTAGATCGGGAGTCCACTTAAGTAGTCTGGGGAAGAAAATATGTATAGTTTCCCTTAATTTAAATTGAAAAGGGTTTTGGCTGGCAGTGTCTACTGTACTGTTTGCAATAGCAGAGTTCGCAAAACAAAAGACCCTGACATTATATCACCATGCCAGTTGAGCCTACGCTGCAGTTAACATTTAATTGGGAAAGTTATTGGAAAATTTAGAAATGACCCTTTGGGCATCTACCTGGCTACACAAAGCAGCCGACAGAAATCACTGACGTATTCTTTAAATATTCTTTACACGTAGGCTTTAGATGGTATGAATCTGCGCTCGCTTTCTCCTCCAGGACACTCTGAAACAACTGGCCAGTTTAGAGATTCCGAGGGGGCGCAGCGGCCTAAGGCACTGCATCTCGTCACTACAGACCCTCGTTCGTTTCCAGGCTGTACCACAACCTGCCGTGATTAGGAGTCCCATAGGGCGCCGCACAATAGGGTTAGACCGTCATTGTAAATATATATATTTTTTTTTTTCTTAACTTACTTGCCTAGTTAAGAGGTCAAATAAAAAATGACCAGTATTATCTGGGCGATTATTTACCTGGTCACACTGGTGCACCCAAAATAAAACCAGTCAGGTCGCACAACAAAATATCTAGGTGCATTTGCAACCAAAAATAGGGGACACTTTAGAATCCTGATGACAACTATGCAACAAGGCCTAGTTATGACAGTGGTAACATCCCAAATGGAACCCTATGGCATTTCTAGTACACTACTTTAGACTAGAGCCTACAGGGCACTATATGGAATAGGGTTCTATTTGGGACACACACCCAGCGGGCGAGCGGGCAAAGGAAGGCATTCAATAGAATCATCATGAAAACATGTGGAGAAACACCAGACATCATTTCAGTTAGACAACTTGCAATAATTCTACGACAGGTTACCTTTTTAAAAAAATGTTATAACGAGACGAGGGGAAACCTGGACTAAAAATACAGCCCTAACTAGCAAACAGCATGGTAAACTTGAGCAAGTCACACAATTCTGTATTTCATTGCTTTGTTTACCTTATCTGGAGCTCGCTCTCGAATGGTCACCTACACCTTGATCATCAGCCTCAAAGGATGCCTCTCAGAGTAGTCTCCTTTACGGTAGGGACAAACTTACAGGTTCCTGTTCCTGAATCTAGAACCTACGCTGGCTTCTAGAACCTTCTCTGGCTTCCAACAGCATCTGAGTGAGAGGTGGAAGGAGGCAGGCAGCAGGGTTTTATGAGAACACCATTACAGCACTATGGCAGCATATTCAAGTTCACAGCTTTCAGTCAACACCAATGAGTCAGTTGAACAGCATTGAGCATCATATGCAGGTGTACTTTCATAAACGTTTGTAGACTTACTAATACGTACGCATATATATATATATATATATATATATATATATATGCACATAGGGCTGGCTTTATGACAGACCGAGTTGCCTGTTTGCAGTTTTATAGTAATGTTAAAGTACAGGGCTCGAGCTCTATGCATCAAAGATCACACTGCAGAGACTTACCAAGTTATGGGTTATAATAATGCCTCATGATAGTTTCTATCAATAACAACAAAATGACCTCAGAAAATGAGAACTTAAAAACAGCATGTAGAGAGAGAACGCTGTTTTTGTTGTTGCAAAATTGTACTACGATAAGTCAGGTGGGAAAAGCCATCAAACCACATTGCAATTGGCCTAAGAGGGGAAAAAAACGTTGCCGCTCCTTAAACCATACGACTCATGTTGAAACCATGCAGATCATTCATCCCCATCAAATCACAGCACTATCATCAATATACTCTATGAACAAACAAAAAACAGCTGTTGATATCACTACGAATCCTACCTGGACATGACTCATTAATATCAGGAGCACAGCTAGTATTACTACACAGCACAGGTAAGCAGAAATATAAAAATCAGGCAAATTCGAGTATAAAACAGATCCCCATCTGGGTGTAAATATATATCCTGTATATGATAGGTCAGAACACAGCTGTTTTCCTTAGGGTCGCTTACCTGTGTGACCGCAGCAGAACCTAAGGGGATCGAGGTCTGGGATGACAGTGATACGGCAAAGATCACACATGATATTTGCAGCGTTTGCCACTCATTTCAGTTCAAAACAGCCGTATAAGGTTGTGTTTCAGAACAGTACTCAATAGCAATAGAATGGGGAAACGTCCATGGAATAACTGTATCACTTAGAAATCAGAAGCACTTGTAGAACATTCTACTGAATGACAACCCAACATGCTGGAGACATCAATAAACAGCATAGAAACAACTTCAAAATGCTACTATGGGGGGGAGCTAGAACATTTCAGACTGAATCACACCATTACTGCAGTGAAAAAATATGCATCTCTAATAGTAACTAGATTCTAGAGACTTATCAAATGGCATTTCTTTTTCAAATATTGATGAAATAAATTCATAATTGCATCTCTGTTCTGGCTAAGCAATGGCATTTGAAAAAAAAAAAAAAAACGGATTGTTGTTATCTAAAAATCAAGCACGTTAACGATTTCTAACATTCCTAAATTAACCACTGCGCAAAGCATTCTGCATCGCAAGGAACAGAACCTTCAGTTCAGAGTTCCAACAGAACAGAACCGTCAGTTCAGAGTTCCAACAGAACAGAACCTTCAGTTCAGAGTTCCAACAGAACAGAACCGTCAGTTCAGAGTTCCAACAGAACAGAACCTTCAGTTCAGAGTTCCAACAGAACAGAACCGACTGGTATTATGACAGAACACTTTCCTACCTAAAAAAACAGAGCCTAGATTGAACTACAATGCAATATTCAACCTAATCTATGTCCAAATGGTTAAATGGTAATCATTTCTAAATGACAAATCCAAGATACTGTACTTTATCATAACTTTTGATACTTACCCAGTATTTTTTTTTAAGGAAAAAAAAAAAATGCAATTTGACAGAAACAATAAGTTTTGTAATCATCAGTCAAAGAAGTACATTGACAGCCAGAAAATAACTGGGTTTGTTATATATAGTCACAGTAATGTACTTACAGAGTAGGAGGTCAGAGGTCAACCCTGTTGGCTGATGGTACCGTTCAGACCAGCTCAGACCACCCCTCGGCCCTACAGACAACCTACTTTCCTTCCGTTGGGTAAACTAACAGAACAATGCATGGGCAGAGCAAAAATAAAAACACCACTTTTGCATGTCACGTTCTTTTATAGTATCAAAAGGCCAGGAAATGTAAACATTTTAGGGGGGGGGGGGGGAGAGAAACAAACGTTTGAATGCAATGCAATACAGCAGAACAGAACACGTTAGTTTACCTGTCCTGGAAGAGACACAGGGAGCAGCAAAAACAAACCCATGATAAACTAAAGCAACATGTCGACAGTGAGAGTCACATTTTCTGAGGAACATTTCGGATTAAATTATTTCTCTCTCCATATATATATATACTTGCTTTGCTTACCGCTTGTCTAAGCTTGGCTGTGAAGGAGGAAGTTACTCTTTTATATGAAAACAATGCAGCACACTAACGTTACCTCAACAAAGTCTGCTTCAGGATGTCTCCAATGGCAACACCCTATTCCCTATATAGAGCACTACTTTTAAGGGAGCCTCGTGCACTAAACAGGAAATAGGGTACCATTTCATTCTCAACCAGCCAGTCAACACAACAGACAAGATTCGATCAGTTGTTTGACAGAGATGCCACAACAACGAAACACTTCGGGTAATGCATGAGTCTAGATGTATCATAACATTATGCCACTAATACTACATTATGGTATAAGAAACATCCGTCTAGTCCTACAATACAGGCGGAGAGGTAGGGGAAAAAACAAAGACTAATATAACCAAGAGTAAAGACAGGTAAATTATTCTATTCAATAGTGGTCCTAAAACAGAACCTTGGGGAACACTGAAACTGGACCCCCCCCCCCCAGTCAAAAAAGCAGAGCAAAGGACAAATCTAAAAACATTGTACTAAGTTACCAGGAGCTGTGTAGAGTTGGAGAGAAACTGAACATCGTAAAACAAAATTACAAAAAAAAAGTACACGATTTGAAGTCGAGTTCATATTGTAATAGCTATTACCAACCCAACTTACCAACACAGGAGGTTTCACTTAGTTTTATTGCAAAACACAACAGGCATATGATTTAAAAACGGAGATGATTTTCCATGGTAAACTAGCTAAATAACAGGAGCTCTTGAACCACATAGCATGAAGATACATGGGGGCTGGAATGAACATATAAATTACCTCACTAAAAACCCAAAAACCGTTCATTTACAAGGAGGAGAAGAAAAAAAAATAAGTAGAAAAACCAAAAAGATGAAGTGTTTGTGTCTCCCGGGTAGACTGCTGCCATCACATTATTGTGAAACACTTGAAAACAAACCAACCAAAGGGGGGAAATTAAGATCTTCAAGGCATCTGCACCATCCAACACATTTAACAAAAGGGTTTTTTTGTTTTTCCACAATGTCGCATTTACTTTATGTCCACTTCACATTACTGGCCCTGTGCAGAAGAAATACATAAAAACACAGGCCATGTTAACAGCAGAACCCACGGACGCAGCGTCTCCATACATCACCCTGTTTTAAAATGTTTTTTTAAAAAAAGAGAGGGAAGAGTAAGTAGCTTTAGTTTCTTCTCGCGGGCCACACCGACTCCTCTGCTTCCACCCTAGAACACCTTGAGGAAGGAACGGGGTTAACGACAAAAACAGACGAGCTAGAGACAGGGCTTTATAAAAAAACAACAAACACAGCAAGGGAGTTGAAATGAGGGCTACAGTCACAGCGGTCATTTAAAAAAAAAAAAACAAGACGGACAATACAGGAAACAAAAAAGATAGTGGAGAAGTCGAACAAGGGTGGTGCGAGGAGACAGCGGGAACCGGGGGTAGGACGGTACAAGTCTTACTGGGGGTGTACCTGAGGTGCTTGTGGCTGTGCCCCCATGGCCTGTGGGCTGCCCTGTCCGTAGTAAGCAGCCTGCTGACGGTAGTATTCTGCCCAGGCAGCACTGTAGTCCGGCTGACCGGCTGGCTGACCGGCTGGCTGACCACCTGGTGCTGCTCCCGCCTGAGGGGCCGCTTGACCTGGGGAGGGAGGGACACGGTTAGAAACATGGATGAGACCACATTGACTCGGACAAACAAGGCTTGGCATTGACGCCAGTCTAGTGAATAAACTTAACATGTTGACACCCAACCAGACAAGTGGGAGGGACAACGATGAGTTGAGACACGGGGTGTGAACATTTAAACTATATTGTGATCGTTGAATTATAGAAAAATACAAATCTGGAGACCCTTTGGGCCGCAGAGATATATTTAGTTTTTAAACCCAATTTCCTTCAATTCTACACATCTTGTCACAGGGCTTTATACCGTGTTCTTATGCTATCTGAGTGACTAAACATGCTAACAAAATCAAAAAATGGGGCCCCATGTCATGACTGCAATTTTAGAATCTCCCTGACTAGTTTATATTTTGGTAATAGTTACTATTCCAAATAAAAAATATAAGTTCACAGTGAAAATGTTTAACCGCCCCCTCCATTGTCAATGGTAGATATCTGCTTCAAAACCCTAAAGGCATATCTACAACCACACTGTAAGACCCCACGTTGAAAAACCATGACGGTCTGAGATGGAGAAACGATTGCTCTGCATGTACAAAGCGTCAGATTTCCAACACCATGTGTGGTGTTAACAGGTTGGACAGCTATGAACACGCCGCCCATACAGCGCTGCTAGCAGCCATCACATTGATGAGAAGTGGGACATGAAGACACTGGTGCTGACCACATGGAGTAGAGGCACACAGCAGAGAACCTAAAACAGTAGCCAGGAGTACAGCAGATTGAACTACATCGCCCCCTGGCTGTCATAAGCAGGACCATGTCTGCATTGTGAATTCATTATAGGATTCCTTGATATTGTTTTTATTTTATTTTTTTTAAATGGCCTTACAAGACACCTGCAAATCGGTGTACTACACAAATAAACAATTGATTTGGAGTTGTGCCTGCAGCTACCAAACTGGACCAGGTCGACACGAGATCAGTCAAACGGTTGGCACACTAAAGGAAAGTTTTTTTTTTTTTTTAGAAACAACTACATTGATACGAATGTGAGAAGGGGAACGAACCCACCACTGGTTCTCTGGGTGGCGGGACAGAAACCCTCTGCTTTGCTCTGGGGCAGCTGTGGCAACAGACACTCTACTAGAGAGAGAGGGCTGAGTAGGGACACAGATGCCCACATCATCTGTGCCTAACTAAACCCGCTACAGGGACAAGTTTAAACTTTGAGTTGGTTTGAGTTGCAGTGGTCTCACCTTGTTTCTTATAGTACTCCTCCCAGGCCTTGGTGTAGTCCTGTGGTTGCTGACTTTGCTGCCCTGGAAATGATAAAACACTTGCTTTAAGTCACAACAGAAAACCCTTCAACTCAAAGAGTCAACATAAAAGCTATGTTCCTTCACGAGCTAGTCACAGCGGTAGTTGTAGCACAATGAGCAGGTAAGAGGTGGACAAGACAACAGTATGGAGGTGCAGAGAAAATAAGCCAGTCTTTAATAAAAACAAAAGGGTATTGTTTATTGTCTGTCATGTGGCTGGATTAAAAGACCAATACAAAAAACCAGTCTAAACAGCATGGGCTTGAAAACCAACCAATCGGTTAACAGCAAACACAAATGGTCACGGCAGCCAGTGAACCACGCCTCAAGACATCGCAATCACAGCCACACCCCCCCCCCCCCCCCCCACCCCCCCCAAAAAACGTATCTCTATGTTTTATTTTATTGTTGTTGCCATTTCAGAGACCCATAGCTGTTTCCACTGATCCTCAATTAGTTGGAACAACAAAAAGACTCAGAACTGAAGCTTGGCGAAACACATGTTTATACCCATTTTGTTGTAATATTCCTCCCAGGCCTTGGAGTAATCGGCCTGCCCAGTATGCCCAGGTCCCTTGGGGTCACCTGTTAAAAATGGTACAATATAGTATTGAGAAGCATTCCGAGACTTGACCATAGTTAGTCCTCCACCCCGCTATGGGCGCTCTGCTCTGACACCAGATGACGAGGAAAATCAAAGCTACTCTGTCCATTGAGGTTTTTTAAAAAAAGAAGGCGTCGCCAATGTTTTTAAGCGTTTACAACACGACACAGGCAAGACTGTTAGGCCGGGATTCAAGCTGTAGTACATTGAGCGAAACAAAGTGGAACTGACACTTATGCAGACATCTATAAACCTTTATCCATAAATGAATTCTCTGCTAAAGTCTGGGGAAAGTTCAGTGCAACAGCAGCGTCAGAACGCACTTCGAATGAATCCCGGTCTTAGTCGAGGCGTCTACAGACCATGCAGAGGTTACCTGGGTTGTATTCATTAGTGCACACGAATGTGTTTGGCAACAGAAAATAATGTTTCTATTGGACAAATTGAGGTATGTTCCTGCCTGTTTCATTCCAATTGCTTCTGTTTGGTTCATAGTGAATACATCCCAGCAGAGAACCAGAGGCTGTGATGGGGGGGAAGGGGAGCCAGGTTACCTTGCCCGTTGGCCTGTGTGGTGCCAGGGGCACCGCCGGTGGGCGTCATGGGGGCCTGGGGTTGCTGCTGGTACTGGGAGTAATACGCTGCCCAGGCCGCTGCGTTGGCATCAGCTGCAGCTTTACCTACAACCAACACACACACATTAGATACTTGATGTTGTTGATATACCGATATACCGATACAGGACAAAACATGTCTTCGCTTAGGGCCTTGCAGAACAGAGCAAATAAACTAAACAGATTGAACATTGTTACTGTAGTTGAGACGATCTATTTAACCATGCATCCATTTCTCAATAGAGCATTATATTGGATGGTGTTATCTTACCAGGATCAGGCTGTCCTTGCTGCCAGTGAGGGAAGCCGTTGCCCCAACCCTGAGGCTGGTAGGGAGCCGGAGGACCACTGAGGAGACGACAAACCATCAAAACGCTGGCTAGTAACAAACTATAATACATGTGATAAATGAAAAGCTTCTGTATCAAATCTGAGGTTCTCCCATTTAATTGTATTTCATAAAAGCTAAATATATAATTTTTTTAAAGTGACTTTTTAGGAGACCCGACCACATTCACATAGAAATCTGAGATCTAGATCTGTGATTCTACTTGAAAGGGAGTCTAAGAAGCGCCAGATCTGTTCTATTTCTATACTTTCCGTTCTGAAGTTTAGTTTGTGTCTTTTACTTTCGGATTTTTGTACACCAGCTTCAAACAGCTGAACAATATATTTTGTTTATGAAAAATATATTTTGCAGCTATTTAGATGGTACAATGATTCTCTACACTATACTTGCTTATTTTGACAAACTGAAATTTTGACAAACTGAAACTACTTGAGTGTCAGCAACCAGGAAATGGCAGAGAAATTTCTGCACGGTGCAACTTTAATGCACTCATTCAGCCTACTTTGCTTGTGAAATATCATTGCCATCCATTAAGTCTTTTTTTTTTTTTAACGTGGTTTCTGCTAAATTAAATGCCTAAGACTAAACCAATAAACAGTTCCCCCCCCAGATGTAAATATTGGTGTGGGAGAAATGGCTTTTTAAATATCAGTGAAAAGCTTCAGAAGTCTCCTTACTGTGGTCCTGGCGGTCCCTGGTTGTAGGGGCCGGGGTTGTAGGGGCCCATCTGAGCAGGGTGCCCAGGAGGACCGGGGGGGCCGTGGGGAGACGGACCTCCATGGGGGCCTGGAGGACCTTGGGGACCACCCATTGGACTGACTGGACCCTGGGGAGGGGGGGGGGGGGGAACATGGAGTGTAGGGTGTCAAACATACTGGGATACAGAATTAGAAGACATGATAAAGGCAATGGCTGTAGAAAGTTGAGAATGTGTGGAAGATAAAGATGAGCAGGCTCACAGTGCTTTTAGTTAAATCTAAAAGTGATCCACTAAACTGCTACACTACCATCTAGTGATTGAGATGAGTATCATTTCTACTACAGACAAATAAACACTGAAAACCACTCACCCCGATCTTCTCCTCGACCAGCTGCCGTGCGTAGTCTATCTGTTGATGAGATCCTCGGACGGTGAACATCTTAATGTTGGGGTCGGAGTTGGGGGGAGGATTTCTCTGGAGCTCAATACGCGCCCCAGACTGCTGACTGATGCCCTTGATGGTCTCTCCTCCTGGAACGGGACAGAGGGAGGGAGGGAGGACTGTTCAGACTAAACCGGAGAAAGTCCATTTACAGTAGAGAATGTGTGCGCTTTGGTCCTTCCTCTTGGTCCCTAATGAACATGACCCAGGGCTACTAAATGGAACCAGGCCAGATTCTGATACTTGGTTGCCTAACAGTACTGATATTTTTATATGATAAAGCCGTTCGTTTTAAAATGTGATCTAGTTTCGTTGGTGGAGTTTAAACACTTGATCGGTGTATATATATCAGAGTGTAATTGTTAAGGCCAGCTGTTCTTAGTAAAGACGTTTGTGTTTTTAATGTAATATGTTATTGTTGTACTGTATGTGTGTTTATAGTTTTGTTTAATGTTGTGTTAGGGGGAGGGGGGGGGGGGGTTAGGTCAGGTCAGGGTAAGGGAGAAATAAAAGTTTATGGCCCGTATCACCCGTGTCCTGCCTAGCAGTAAAGATGTTTGTTCGGATGTGTAGGGGGAGACAGCCTAGGAGGAAGGGTTGAATATAGGTGCTAGGTGTGATTCTTTGTCTAATGCAGCTGTATTAAACTTGGTTAAGCTTTCATAATGTCCGGTGAGTGTTTTACTCTGAGAATTACAACATAACGTAGACAAGGTTTTATGACTTGGCATTGACCACTGATATGAGGAGTCTTCACTACGGCATTTAGCTGTGTGTGAGGGCTGTACCAAGGGTGCAAACTGGGGGGGGGGGGGGGGGGGGGAAGAGAAAAATCTGAGTCAAGTCTGAAAATAGACATTTTCTTACAATGAGGTTGTCACAAAACCAACATTTTACCAATGATGTGATCAGGCCAAGAATCACAATACAGAATTAGAGGACCTCTTTGCCGCTGATAATAATATTTGTGGGGGAATGAGGGCAACTATTTAGCAGCTATTGAGCAGCGTTGGCCCCATGATTGGTTTAAACCGCATTCCAGCCAGTGTCTATTCCACAAATTACCACCGGCTAAATCTATGACGTTAAAATGGCTATTTACTCTGTTCCATCTGACTGCGCAATCCACTCATCAGCCCAGCCAGGCAATTTATGAGCTTCTTGTCCACTATAAAAAGCATCTCGACATTCTCATTCCTTTTAGACTACCATGTAGTTTCCAACAGTGGAGATGTGTATAAACCCTGCGGGCGGTCTGTCTGTCCGACATTTGCAACATTGCTTCAAAATCCACAAATTCAATCTCCAGCTGCCCCCAAGAGTGTCAGGTTCTAATACTCAGAGTCAAACACTCAACTTACACTATGAAACCTTAACCAAGTTCTTTCTCCCAGAGAGTCAATCCAGGTGTATCAAGACAAACAAAACATTCACACAAGCACTAACATTTAACCCTTCCTCCTGGGCTGAGTCGTCTCCTACACATCTGTACAAACATTTGATCTTTACTGCTAAGCAGGACATAAACTTTTATTCCTCCCTTAACGTGACCTGACCTCAACCTCCCCTAATCACTAATCCATGGCTCTCTCTCCTTATCAACGCCTGCCACATGTAATCGCTTCCCTGCACTCAACACATTCCAAGCTTCCTATATACCTTCCTTCTACGGATAACCGTTAACTTGTGATGTAAAAACCAGTCTATCACCCCTCAGCAATAGTAAAAAGGCACACGCATGTATGTATATATAAAAGGTCCCACAGTTGACAGTACACGTCAGAGCAAAAACCAAGGAATCGTCCGTAAAGCGCCGAGACAGGATTGTGTCGAGGCCCAGAACTGACGAAGGGGACATCATGCGCTGAGGATGTTTCTCAGCGGTAGGGACCGGGAGACTAGTCAGGATCGAGGGAAAGATGAACAAACCAAAGTAGACAGATCCTCCCCAAATACAGGTTTGGAGAAACTCCCCAAATACAGGTGTGTCAAGCTTGTAGCGTCATACCCAAAAAGACTTGTGGCTGTAATCGCTGCCAAAGGTGCTTCAACAAAGTACTGAGTAAAGGGTCTGAATATTTAAGTAAATCTGATACCTTAAAACCTCTTAAAGGTCGGGTGCATTTTTTCAACTTTTTGATAAAAAGCGTGCAAAATGTCAACGTCCTGTTACTCATGCCAGGAATATAGTATATGCATATGATTAGTATGTGTGGATAGAAAACTCTGTCTCTGTCTCAAATCATGTCTGTGACTATAACAGAACGTGTGTAGCAGGCAAAACCAAGGAAAAACTGTTCACAAAAAACAAAACAAAATATCCCTCCGCCAGTTCCCTGTATTGTCTATGGCAAGGGAAAATAGATAGCGGACAGTTTACAGTTCCTACAGCTTCCACACGATGTCTTGTGAATTGAGTTGAAGTTAATCTTTGGTGAAATGAGAAATAGGCACTTCCTGTCAGAGGGTACACCTTGGGAAGTTATGAAAGAGAAAATCGTCCATGATTTCAAGACTTGCTGCTATTGAATACAGATCGCCCCGTGATCAATTATTAACGTTTACAAATACCTAAAGTTGGATTACAAAAGTAGTTTGAAGTGTTTTGGTAAAGTTTATAGGCAACTTTTTTAATTTAAAAAAATGACGTTGCGTTTTGGAAAGCTGTTTTTTTCTGGATCAGACGGACTTCATAAATTGACATTTTGGGTATACACGGACGGAATTCATCGAACCAAAATAACCAGTTGTGATGTTTATGGGACATATTGGAGTGACAACAAAGAAGCTCAAAGGTAATGAATGTTTTATATTTTATTTCTGCGTTTTGTGTAGCGCCGGCTACGCTAATTATTTTGTTTACGTCGCCTTCAGGTATTTCGGGGGGGGGGGGGGGGGGGGGGGGTGCATGCTATCAGATAATAGCTTCTCATGCTTTCGCCGAAAAGCATTTTTAAAATCTGACATGTTGACTAGATTCACAACGAGTGTAGCTTTAATTGAGTACCCTGCATGTGTGTTTTAATGAAAGTTTGAGTTTTATCGAGTACTATTAGCATTAGGCGTTGCGCATTTCCGTTTCCTGTTGGCTAGGTGAGACGCTGGCGTCTCAGTGGCTCTAAGAGGTCAAATTTGTTTATTTTTATACATTTGCAAAACAAATTACAAAAAAACGTTGTTTTGCTTTGTCAATATGGGATATTTTGTGTAGATTGAAACAATTTAATCAATTTTAGAATAAGGCTGTAATGTAAAAGTCTGAATACTTTCCAAGCATCTTCCAAACACCGGCTTCTCGGGCATCATCACATCAGTGTGAGGGCCTTCCAGTCAAAAGAAGTGCACTATATAGGGAACAGGGTGTCAATTTGGACGCAAGCCAGTCTAAGTTCACCTACCTTTGCCGATGATGAGTCCAGTCTTCATGGTCGGGACGGTGAAGGTGAACTCCTGCAGTCCTCCTGGAGGACCCATGTTCCAGTTACCACCCCCGTTACCCCCCCTGCCTCTGCCCCTGCCCCCTCCGTTAGGACCGCCCGGCCCCCCCTGCTGGACACTCCTCAGAAGGTCAGAGATTATCTCTGCTGCATGCTGGGACTGTTCAGGAGGACCCACGATCTGGGCTATCCTCTCCGGGGTACTGCCGTCATCTGGAGAGGAAGGGGGAGAGGAGGAGAAGAGAGAACTGGTTAGGGTTGAGGTCAGTGTTTCCCTTAGCTCAGTTGTGTTGCCCGCCCCCTCCGCCTAAAGCAGTTTAGTTTATCAGTTTGAATTGTCCGATAAGGGTTGGCAGTTAAAGCCTGGTAAGCGGCAGCGTCCGTATACGCTCCCTCTAGTCAACCACTTAACTTCTTCGATATAGGGGGCGCTCTTAATTTTTGGATAAAAAAAACGTTCCCGTTTTAAACAAGATATTTTGTCGCGAAAAGATGCTCGACTATGCATATAATTGACAGCTTTGGAAAGAAAACTCCAAAACTGCAAAGATATTATCTGTGAGTGCCACAGAACTGATGCTACAGGCAAAACCAAGATGACATTTCAAACAGGAAATGCCCCAGATTTTGAAGGCGCTGTGTTCCAATGTCTCCTTATATGGCTGTGATTGTGCAAGGAATGAGCCTACACTTTGTCGTTTCCCCAAGGTGTCTGCAGCATTGTGACGTATTTGTAGGCATATCATTGGAAGATTGACCATAAGAGACTACATTTACCAGGTGCTCGCTTGGTGTCCTCCGTTGCAATTATTGCGTAATCTCCAGCTGCGTGCATTTTTCCATTTGCTTCAGAGGAGAAACCCAACTGCCACGAATGACTTATCATCGAATAGATGTGAAAAACACCTTGTGGATTTATTCTAAACAACGTTTGCCATGTTTCTGTCGATATTATGGAGTTAATTTGGGAAAAAAGTTTGCCGTTGTAATGACTGAATTTTCTTAGCCAAAGGTGATGAACAAAACGGAGCGATTTCTCCTACACAAATAATATTTTTGGAAAAACTGAACATTTGCTATCTAACTGAGTCTCCTCATTGAAAACATCCAAAGTTCTTCAAAGGTAAATGATTTTATTTGTTTTTGTGAAAATGTTGCCTGCTGAATGCTAGGCATAATGCTATGCTAGCTAACAATACTCTTACACAAATGCTTGTGTAGCTATGGTTGAAAAGCATATTTTGAAAATTTGAGATGACAGTGTTGTTAACAAAAGGCTAAGCTTGTGAGCCAATATATTTATTTCATTTGCGATTTTCATGAATAGTTAACGTTGCGTTATGCTAATGAGCTTGAGGCTATGATTACGCTCTCGGATACGGGATTGCTCGACGCTAGAGGTTAATAACCACGAAGCGTATTGAGACTGGGTCTGTTTTTATAAAAGCAGCAGTGAAACAGGTGACGTGGTTATGGGGAGAGGTCAGGTTATAGGTGGCGTGGCCACGGGGAGAGGTCAGGTCATAGGTGGCGTGGCCATGGGGAGGGGTCAGGTCAAAAGGGGCGTGGCCATGGGGAGGGGTCAGGTCATAGGTGGCGTGGCCATGGGGAGGGGTCAGGTCATAGGTGGTGTGGCCATGGGGAGAGGTCAGGTCAAGAGGTGGCGTGGCCATGGGGAGAGGTCAGGTCAAGAGGTGGCGTGGCCATGGGGAGAGGTCAGGTCAAGAGGTGGCGTGGCCATGGGGAGAGGTCAGGTCATAGGTGGCGTGGCCATGGGGAGGGGTCAGGTCATAGGTGGTGTGGCCATGGGGAGAGGTCAGGTCAAGAGGTGGCGTGGCCATGGGGATAGGTCAGGTCAAGAGGTGGCGTGGCCATGGGGAGAGGTCAGGTCAAGAGGTGGCGTGGCCATGGGGAGAGGTCAGGTCATAGGTGGCGTGGCCATGGGGAGGGGTCAGGTCAAAAGGGGCGTGGCCATGGGGACAGGTGGTGTGGCCATGGGGAGAGGTCAGGTCAAAAGGGGCGAAGCCATGGGGAGAGGTCAGGTCATAGGTGGCGTGGCCATGGGGAGGGGTCAGGTCAAAAGGGGCAAAGCCATGGGGAGAGGTCAGGTCACAGTAACTATAGACATATCTGACAATTTCCTTCCTCATCCCTGGACAATCAAGTGAAAGTCATCACTAACAGTCTGCATTCAGGTAACAGACTAGTTGCATCCCAAAATGGGCCCCATAGGTTCTGGTCCAAAGTAGTGCACTATATAGGGAACGGGGTGCCATTTGAGACATGCATTTTATCAGTGAGGTCTCACCTGGTTTGAACTGGATCCTGACTCCTGTGTCGCTCTGGATCTTCTTGATCATCTCGCCGTTTCTCCCGATCACGATTCCTACCGCAAACCTGGGGACAGGAACCTGAGGAGGGAGGACACAGGCCAGGTTAGAGGTCAACTCAAACCTGGGGACAGGAACCTGAGGGAGGGAAGACGCACATTAGACAAAGCATGCCATTACATAGTCTACTGTAGGCTGGGGCGGTATACTGTATATACCCAGTACCGGGGTATATGGAAAAAGCCACCTTTATTTCAATACAGTCGAAAAAAATTCTTAGAAGTTATTTTTGAAGTAAATGCCTGCAGTGAACTTGTGGCAATACGTTAGGAGATAACATTGCATTCTTCATTTCACCAGTCTCATTATGTAGCTTACGGTGGTAGTTCCTTGTCACGTGGTGTTTGTTTACAAACACACGACGAGAAACCAGAGCATTGTGAAACACTCACCGTTGTTCAACAAGAGCCATGCGATCTAAATACAGTATGGAAATCACAACTAAAACGTTTGCCAGCTAGATATCATAACTATTAAGGTACCTGTCTAAAATATTCGAAATGCTCTTAACACGGAACCAAAGCCGGCTGCGTGCACCATCATGCATATATTTATTTTCTCCCCCCCACACCAAACGTGATCACGACACGCAGGTTAAAATATCAAAACAAACTCTGAACTAATGATATTAAATTTGGGGACAGGTCGAGAAGCATTAAACACGCATGGCAATTTAGCTAGTTAGCTCTCACTTGCTAGCTAACGTTAATTTGTCCTATTTAGTTAGCTTGCTGTTGCTAGCTAATTTGTCCTGGGATATAAAACATTGAGTTGTTATTTTACCTGAAATGCACAAGGTCCTCTACTCTGACAATTAATCCACACATAAAATAACCAAATCTTTTGTCATCTCACCTCCTTCCAGGCCATTTCATCGTTTAACTTATATGGTGATTGGCATGTAAACTTTCATAGTATTACCACGACAACCGGCAACAGTTCGTCACTCAATCACCCACGTGGGTATAACCAATGAGGAGATGGTACGTGGGTACCTGCTTCTATAAACCAATGAGGTGATGGGAGAGGCAGGACTCGCAGTGCGATCTGCATCAGAAATAGAAGTGACTTCTATTTTAGCCCTTGGCAACGCAGACGCTCGTTGACGCGCGCAAGCAGTGTGGGTGCAATAACTGAAATGAACATAAGATTCCTACATTTATTTTGCAATGCTCTCGCTCGCTCACGAGCGGTGTAGTCAGGGTATGAGTTTGGTTTTCTACTTTAGTAGATAGTTAGCCATCTTGGTAAGTGGTTAGCTTCTTCAAAAATCAGACATGTGCTTCGTACCGGCAGAGAAGGCCCTCCTCGATTAAAAGCCTTCCAACAAACTGTGGCGTTTTTGAGTTAGAAACTACACAACATGTTCGCAAAGTATTTAGTTAGTGTTCTCCATGAGGATTACTTAGTACTTGTTAGCTGCGTCGTAGCCGGCCGCAACCGGGAGACCCAAGGAGGCGTCGCAAAATTGGTACCAGTGTCATCCTGGAGGGCTATCATCAGATAATAGCTTCTTAATGCCCTCGCCGAAAAGCTTTTTAAAATCTGACATGTTGGCTGGATTCATAACGAGTGTAGCTTTAATTTAGTATTTTTCTTACATGTGTGATTTAATGAATGTTTTATATCATTATTTGAATTTGCCGCGCTGCATTTTCCCAGTTTTTCTCCCCCCCAAGTCCAGGTAAATACCATAAGAAGTTAAAGCACAGGGCCGTTTTAATCCTGTAGATACGACAAAGCACCGTGACCCCTGAGAAAACCAAGTCTGACATTGTCAACCCGCCAAGTCTACCATTAACTCTGGATTCCTTGTGATTCCATGACAGTGTAATATGAGTGTTACTGTTGACTTACATCCAGGCCCTCACCTCCTCCGCCGCCACCCATCCTGGAGCCGTACTCTCCTCTCTGCTCCCTGAAGCCCTGCTCTCTGATCAGCTCCATCACCATGTCTTTGGCTTGCTGAAGGACCCGACAATCAACCGGGTAAAACACAGGAGGAGAAAGTCAAGGAAATTACCCCAAAAATATTATCATGGGCAAATAAGCATGCAACTTTAGTTATGAGTAGTTTGCCATTTCTTTCAGAGTGACTCATTTCCCTTCCAACATTTCAGTTGAACTTCAGGGAGTGAGAATCCATTTACCTGGACTTTAAAAGGTTCCCCAGAGATGCGTAGAGGTTTGTCCGCTCCTGTGTTCTGAGGCCCTTCCTGGATCATCACCATCTTGACCCCGGCCCTCTCCTGCAGCTGTTTGATGGTCTCTCCTCCCTTCCCGATGACCAGGCCAGCCTTGGAGGCAGGGACCAGCATCTCCTGGACAGACATACCGGGGCCACCGGCGTCGTTGTGGTGGAAGGCTGGAGTAGGACGACCCTTATCAACGATCTCCGTCAGCAGCCTCTTGGCAGCTCTGGTTGGGGACAGCAACATGGTTACCATTAGCTAAGAGCATGGACAGTTGTGGCCCACGAAAAAAAAAGACACATAGGTAGCCTCTTGGTAGTTCTGGAAACACACACCAGGGACAAAGACAGTCAGCTATGGTCTCTGAGGGCCACACCTATGATAATGGAACTAATCTACTAACTAATGTAATGTTGTACTGGCTTTTTTTTTGTCACCAGAGAATGTGGGTAAGAAAACGGGGGGTGAAGCTAAGAGAGGGCAGAGAGAAGGGACGACAGGAGCTGAATACTTACTGTATTGAGTCTGGAGATCCTGTCAGTGTGACTGACCTATCAGGCATTCCTCCACTGTCTGGGATACAGAGAAATGAAGAAGTGTTTCAGAGGAGAGAAAGCATGCAGAACTCTCCATCAAACAGTATGAGGAAATCACGGTCATAACATCGGGAAATCTTACCGGGGGCGATCTGGATTTTGCATCCCGACTCTTGCTGCATGCGGGATATCTGTTCTCCTCCTCTTCCAATAACTTGGGTACAAAAGATTTGGCAATCAACCCCCAGAATCCATCTGCATGTTGTGTGTGTACACTTACTGAATCCAACCATTCCTTCAGGGATGGTATGTGTGTGTGTGTTTGTGTACACTTACTGAATCCAACCATCCCGTCAGGAACCTTGAACTCCTCTGATGACGACCGTGGTCCACCACCTCCCATTCCTCCCATTCCCATCGCTGCTGAGAACGCTGCCAGAAAGGAAACCAAAGATATTGAGATAGAAGTAATCTAATCGATCAAATCTGAGTTATCCCCCATGGCAAGTAAAAGGGAGTATAAAATGGGGCCCTGTCTAGGTGCACCATAGTCCGTTTCCCAAACGCACCCCTTAGATTGGTCCAAAGCAGTACACTGACCCCCATAAACCCAGGTCCAAAGCAGTACACTGACCCCCATAAACCCAGGTCCAAAGCAGTACACTGACCCCCATAAACCCAGGGAACAGGGTGCCTTTTGGGAACTCAGCCATAAACCCATATGGACCCGTGGCTATTTCTAGACAGAAGGGCCTATCCTATACATTTCCTTTAACAGCCAGCGAGCAACAGGTACTCACGGTCATTCGGTGCCACCTTCTTGGTCTCTGGTTGGTCTGTAAGGAGAAGAGGAGACAGGGGTTACTGGACTTGCCGAGGGTCCCCAGAACTGGGGCTGAGAGCAGGGCTACAACCGTCCTACTTCGAGTGAGAAAAATGGCCATTTGACATTACATCTAATGCCCGTGCAGCATGGCGCACACACAGACATAGAATTTTCTAGAAACACAAGGCGGCCCAACTAATGTATATAAAATAGTAAAAAGGTTAGTGGTTTATTATAACTTACAATCCGCCTGCTAAATGCAACACTATCAAACCATGGAACTGAACAGACTGAGCATATCTGACTATACATGATACAGAACAGGTGATTCTCTCTCACCCAAAGTCATTTATTACTAAAAAACGAAGTCAAGCATTTTATGCCAAGTCTATAAACAGCATTGAACAATACTTTTTATTTTTAATCACCCCCCCCCAAAAAAGTGAGGATATAATTTCTAAAACATGCCAAAAACCACACACTAACTTGGCTACATAAATATAATATATCATACAATTGATCACCCATGCCATTTCACACCATAACATAATGCCTTCTCTAGATCATACTAAAACATGTGTGTGGTTTATAAAAAATAAACAAAAACTGGTTGGCCTAAGTGCCTAATGGTTATTTATCAAAAGAGACCATGCCTGAGAAAGGAGAGTTCATCCCTTCCCGGTGGGTTCTACTGTTTAGACTGGTCCAACAGTCATCTACAGAGTGAATAAACAGAACGGGAACAGTAATACACAACACTGGCAACACCTGGGTTTCTCCATACAATGCAGGCCTATGCCATTAACCAGATGCTTGTTTTATTTTTAACTTGTATTATTTATCCAGATTAGTCTCATTGAAATAGTCTATTTTTCAAAAGACCTGGTTTCCTTAAGAGTAGGGCATTTTTTTGTTTCTGTAAATGGGTGACCCCACCCCAAAACACACACACACACCGTTTCAGCTGTGATTACAAGAGGCTAAACTGATAACAGAAGCCTGTTTAAGATCTGCGTTATACACACTGGATAAACAACGTTTTGTTTTGACACTGGACAGTAGTTGTATCTCGTTCTATAGCTACACCATAGCTAGGTGCTAAGACTGGATTCTCAATGCATGCCTGGGAAAGCATAAATGTCAAGACAATTAACATATTGCAAGCAAATTAAAACAGAACACACACGTCTATTTTTCTGCTCTCTTGCCAACTCCATATGGATTTGTCTTATCTGTAATTACATGCTTGTCTAGACAATGAACTACGTCAAAAATAATAAAAATAGCTCTGAGACCAGGCGTGGGGATCAGAAAGGCAAGTCCAATCTAGAACAGTACAGGCAAACGATGGAGCAGCGAAGATACGGAGGTATGAAATGAGTGTGCCGTACTCACCGGCGTCTTCTAGGGGTCGCTTCTGGCCTCCGTAGCCAAACTCATTACCCGAGGGCGCTGCGGGAACGCCGTCACCACCAATCTTAGCGGCGATCTGGAAAACCAAAACAAACACTCGATCTAAACTTGGCTTCACGACAACACAACAACTTCCGTAACTAGCTCGTTTCCAATGGAGTTATGTTAGCTAGCATGTGGCTAGGTTAACTTCTTATGGCTGCAGGGGCAGTATTGAGTAGCTTGAATGAAAGATGCCCAGACTAAACGGCCTGCTCCTCAGTCCCAGTTGTGGGTAGAAAACACTCTGAAGTTTTTAAAACTGATTGAATGATGTCTGAGTATAACACACTAAACATGCGCAAATTCCCATAGGAACACGGCCCTTTTAAATGTGTAGGGCTTGTGTGATTTACAGGAATGATACACATAGGAGAAAGCTAGAGTCTACCTATCCATTGATGTAAATATAGATTTTATTTAACTAGGCAAGTCAGTTAAGAACAAATTATTATTTACAATGACTACCTAGGAACAGTGGGTTAACTGCCTTGTCAGCTCGGGGATTCGATCTAGCAACCTTCTGGTTACTGGCCCAACGCGCTTAACACAACTAGGCTACCTGCCACCCCATATATCCCCCATCAAGGGTTGTAAAATAAAAAATAAAAATTATTGGTAGCACCGGTAGTCCAAAATGTTAGAATCGCCACGTAAAACTTAGGAGCACCAGGGAAAGAAAGTTATTGATTGAGATTTGGCCTGTATTGGGCCTATATTCTTGCTACTTTTGAAGCACACGTTGTCCAATAGAAACTAATATGTAACACAGTAAAATACCTTATAAAAAGGTAAAATTTTGATTCCACTTTAGGAATATTAGGATTCTACATTGTAAAATCACAAGCTTCCTTTTGAGATGCATAACATTGAAAATTGTACACTGTCCAGGTTTATGGCGACAACATTCAAGAGATCAGTCACTCATTCGGTGCTGTCCTGAAGATGCTCTCTTTTATTTTCTTCCTGTGCCCCTAAATGTTTGCATAATACTGGTAAAGTTACCCGGTTTTTAGCTAGCTTGCCAATAAAAATGACCGAATAAAGGGTAAACAAATTATTAACGTGGAGTTTATGAAAGTGAAATGCGATCCGCTATAGATGTTTCTCTGGAAATATGGGTCATGTCTTTTGACCAGATGACATGTCTTCGTTGATGTAAAGGTGCGACAACGACGCTAACGAGTCTGCACTCACTTGCTCCTCTAAGGCACGTGCTAAAAAAACAGTTCACCAATGTCCTATGATTATTACAATTATCTGAGGTTTTTTTTCTTATTTTTTCCCCATGCCTCCAAAAATTGAACTACTTGCCACTCAACAAAATGTTTGGTCTTATATCTGTCCCCTGTCCGATTCACAGTTCGTCAACTAGATAGATCACATGACATCTCTTGGTCACTTGAAACCAGTTGTGTTTGGGTAGTGAGTCACTGTACCAAAATGGCAGAACAGATTTGCATGTCCAAAATCTTAGAATGACCCTAGCAATCAGGCATTTTAAACCATTTTTTTGTGAGTTAAAGCATGACAAATTGAACACTATGTATTAAGGTATCATGGTAAAAAAAATAGTAGTGAATGACCAACATTTCACTCCGACGTCGCTTCAGCTCAAAAACAATCGCCATGATCCCTATAATATTTTTGTTTAGAGTAACGTTAGACTGATCACATGACCATTATTAGTACTGATTGTGATCACTAGGACATTGCCCACTATGTGGCACCGCCGATCAACATAATAAACATAATAGTTGCTCATTTCAAATGTAAAAAATGTCGCAGCAACCATTGTCAGGCAATATTTCATTTTTTTTTAAAATAATAAACAAGCTCGTGTACCATGGCCTCACCTACCTCCACAGCATCAACGCAACAGTATTTCTGCACGATGGGGGCTTCGAAAATGTCACATATAGTAACCGTAACTAACGTTAGGATGTGTGACGTTCTCTTGGTTATCGTTTTATTAGCTACTTATTGAAACCGCAATCAACTTAATCAAAACTGTACTTCATCAATTCACCGATGAAATGAAACATATCGCTAAATGACCTAGCAATACCCGCCTCATTAGCTGACTAGCTAGCTAGGTTATACATTCCTTTGTTGGGACAGCCAACTCGAAGCCTTCACGGAAGGCCGCAAATTGGAAACATCCTGAGGTTTGGGTTAGATTTAGTTCCATTTAGCTCGACTATCAATTTCGACGCCCTGTGTGCTATATTATATTATTTATCTTACCTGTCTAGCTCGCTGAAGTGCGTCTTTAAAAGCGTCGTTCATTCCGGCGCCATTTCCCGACGGCGGAGCCACGTTCGAGTAGTCAGCCATATCTGTTGTAACACTTGTCTTCTCAAGCCCGGAGAGAGAAGATGGCCGTTCTCGTTGAAAAAATAGTCTCGCGTTGTGACACAGCAGAAAAGGGCCACACAAATCTCGCGAGTCCAGACAGAACAGGCAACTGGCTGTTTGACACGTCGATCAAGGACTAAGGCGGGATTTGGGTTGTACCATCCAATGGTTCTACTTGTACTATTTTACTAAAATGATGGAAAATCCTTTCAAATATTTGATTTACGCCTGCAACGTTAAGTTACAAATATGGTTACAATGTACACATGTTTTAGTAACTTTCATATTTAGTATGATAACCAAATACATATATTTGCAAAATGTAATACTGTAGGAAGTCCTGTATTTTGTGATATACATTATAATATGCTCTGAAGACACCCTCTTTGTGAGCACACACTGCACTGTAATTTAGAGTCTAAAACACTAATCTAGTTGTTGCACAAATGTGTTTGAAAGAAAGGCAAAGGAGGAGGCCATAGATACTTCACACTGATTTAATGACAATAGGGGTTAACAAAGGATTGGTCAGGCTGGAGATTGGGCCCCAATCAGCCCTCCAACAACAGTCCTTTGGTTGTATATTTGGTAGTTCTATTTGGTAGTTCATTGCAATTTGAAGTATTTTGGGACAGTTTATTGACAATGGCATCAAGTTTGAAGGTTGTTGTTTTGTACAGAGTATTACATAAAATCATTCACAAAAACCTACAACAAATTATAATTAACCATGACTCTGAAATCAGGAAAGCATTGTGTCTAGTTTCTTCATCAAGGTGTAGTTTAACAGAGCGCATGGAATCGCCCGGACGAAACTGGCCCCCATCCCATTGTAGTATCCTCGTATTCCATGTCTCTCATAGATGCCTGTGAATCCCTGAAGAAAAGTTGTGGGTGAAGTTGAACTGAAAGCTGTAAGACAAGGAAGTAAGAATAGCCTGTTATGGACACATCACATCCAGTAAGTTATGTACAGTATGGTACACTGTACCTCACAGACTACAGTGACACAATTCTAATCAGGGACAGGAGGAGCATATTGTGATCATATAAACTGACCAAGACACACTTCTGGTCCTAGGAACGGTGGGTGTCCTGGTTAGATCACATGACCCTAGGGACGATGTCCTGGTTAGATCACATGACCCTAGGGACGATGTCCTGGTTAGATCACATGGCCCTAGGGACAGTGGGTGTCCTGGTTAGATCCCATGGCCCTAGGGATGGTGGGTGTCCTGGTTAGATCACATGGCCCTAGGGATGGTGGGTGTCCTGGTTAGATCACATGGCCTTAGGGACGGTGGGTGTCCTGATTAGATCCCATGGCCCTAGGGATGGTGGGTGTCCTGGTTAGATCACATGGCCCTAGGGACGATGTCCTGGTTAGATCACATGGCCTTAGGGACAGTGGGTGTCCTGGTTAGATCACATGGCCCTAGGGACAGTGGGTGTCCTGGTTAGATCACACGGCCCTAGGGACGATGTCCTGGTTAGATCACATGGCCCTAGGGACGATGTCCTGGTTAGATCACATGGCCCTAGGGACGATGTCCTGGTTAGATCACATGACCCTATGGACGATGTCCTGGTTAGATCACATGGCCTTAGGGACAGTGGGTGTCCTGGTTAGATCACATGGCCCTAGGGACAGTGGGTGTTCTGGTTAGATCACATGGCCCTAGGGATGGTGGGTGTCCTGGTTAGATCACATGGCCCTAGGGATGGTGGGTGTCCTGGTTAGATCACATGGCCCTAGGGATGGTGGGTGTCCTGGTTAGACCACATGGCCCTAGCGACAGTGTCACATGGCCCTAGCGACAGTGGGTGTCCTGGTTAGATCACATGGCCCTAGGGATGGTGGGTGTCCTGGTTAGATCACATGGCCCTAGGGACGGTGGGTGTCCTGGTTAGATCACATGACCCTAGGGACGGTGGGTGTCCTGGTTAGATCACATGGCCCTAGCGACAGTGTCACATGGCCCTAGCAACAGTGGGTGTCCTGGTTAGATCACATGGCCCTAGTGACAGTGTCACATGGCCCTAGCGACAGTGGGTGTCCTGGTTAGATCACATGGCCCTAGGGATGGTGGGTGTCCTGGTTAGATCACATGGCCCTAGCGACGGTGGGTGTCCTGGTTAGATCACATGGTCAGGAAAAGTTACATGCAGAGTTCATTGAAACAGATAAATGAGTGGCTTATTTTAATTGAATGAAAATGTTCCTGATTATTGTTCTTTGCATGGATCGACCGTTACCCTGAGCTTGCTGCTGGGTCCTGATCACAGCTAGAGGATAGCTGCTTATCTGTCCAGCAGAGAAGGCCACAAAACTGAAAAAGAAGAGCTGGGAGTCACTGCTGTAGTCCTGTTGGGTCTTAGCCCAGGTCACAATGGACTGCGAGAGAGGGAGAGAGAGGGAGGGAGAGATAGAGGGGGAGGTGAGAAAATGAGAGAGAGGGGGACAGAGAGATACAGAGAGAGAGAGAAAGGAGAGAGAGAGAGGGGGACAGAGAGATTGAGGGGGAGGTGAGAAAAATAGAGAGGGGGGGACAGAGAGATACAGAGATAGAGGAGAGAGAGAGAGAAAGGAGAGAGAAATAGAGAGAGGAGAGTCAGTGATAGGATACCGTTTAGATTGATGTAAAATCAATGGGTTCGAACTCAGGCCTCCTTCATTCACAGGCTTTTGCTCAGAGGGCAAACAACACAATCTTGTGGCACGCAGATAAACAAAAAAGTAAGGTTGATGTAGTTCATGTTGGGCTCTCTGAACAGGTTGGTCATAGCCAACTCAAAATGGACTGACAGTTGAGAGAGAGGGGGTGGGGAGAGGAAGAGAGTGAAGTCTGACCTGGTCAGTCATATCCAACTCAAGACGGACTAACAGATGTGAGAGAGGGGGGGAGAGAGGAAGAGAGTGGAGTACATTACTGTAAAACAAGGTTGCTTTATGTTTTCATACCCATCTTGAAGTGTGAACTTGCTCAGAAGGGCTAGAGTTTTCACCAGTCCGTTCCACGAACGGAGTGTGTAGGCCAACAAGTACACACAAGTCCCCATATAGAACTCAATTCATAGATCTCTATGGTAATATACTTCAAATGGAATGTACATGGAGTCCCAAATGTTACCCAATCATCTATAGTACACTACAGAGAGTACAATTCAGATAGTACACTACAGATAGTACACTACAGATAGTACACTACAGATAGTACACTACAGATAGATAGTACACTACAGATAAATAGTACACTACAGATAGTACACTACAGATAGTTCAATACAGATAGTACACTACAGATAGATAGTACACTACAGATAGTTCACTACAGATAGTACACTACAGATAGTACACTACAGATAGTTCACTACAGATAGTTCACTACAGATAGTACACTACAGATAGATAGTACACTACAGATAGTACACTACAGATAGTACACTACAGATAGTTCACTACAGATAGTTCACTACAGATAGTTCACTACAGATAGTTCACTACAGATAGTTCACTACAGATAGTTCACTACAGATAGTACACTACAGATAGATAGTACACTACAGATAGTTCACTACATATAGTTCACTACAGATAGTTCACTACAGATAGTACACTACAGATAGTACACTACAGATAGTACACTACAGATAGATAGTACACTACAGATAGTACACTACAGATAGTACACTACAGATAGTACACTACAGATAGTTCACTACAGATAGTTCACTACAGATAGTTCACTACAGATAGTTCAATACAGATAGATAGTACACTACAGATAGTTCACTACAGATAGTTCACTACAGATAGTACACTACAGATAGTACACTACAGATAGATAGTACACTACAGATAGTACACTACAGATAGTACACTACAGATAGTTCACTACAGATAGTTCACTACAGATAGTTCACTACAGATAGTACACTACAGATAGTACACTACAGATAGTACACTACAGATAGTACACTACAGATGTGATAGAGTGTTAGGCTGTCTGACCTGGTGAACGGCACACTCCACCCCAGCGTAGGGAATCATACAGAGGATACTGGGTCTGAAGCCCCTGTAGAAGGATGCAGCAGACTCATTCCTGTAGATGGAGCGGGCACACTGCACCACCCCGCTGTAGGTACCTGCCCATAGGTTCAGTCTCACCTTTAGCACCTGGCAGATGGAGGCAGGGAGCACGTCATTGGTCTAAGTTCTTAACCAATAGATAGATATATTAGCTAGACAGTCCAGTGTTTCTTACAAGTTGTATATTGACAGTGAGAAATTGTTGTGTATACGGTTGACAACGCAAAAAGAAAGAAGGAAAGAAAGAAAGAAATCAACGATAAAAGGCACCAAACTGGTCCCCACCAACACATGATATAACACAGACAGGAATGAATTCAGACTGAGGTCACGTTCCAGGCCAACTACATTGCAGACATTGCATTTGATAATTCTATCCTCCTGATTCCTGCTTACAAGCAAAAATTAAAGCAGGAAGTACCAGTGACTCGCTCAGTATGGAAGTGGATAGATGACGCGGATGCTACGTGTTTTGCTAGCGCAGAGTGGAAAATATTCCGTGATTCATCCAATGGCATTGAGGAGCACACCACCTCAGTCAAACGGCTTCATCAAATCAAATCAAATTGTATTCGTCACATGCGCTGTATACAAGTGAACTCTCCGGTACCGCTTGCCGTGCGAAAGCAGAGAGAACAGTCTATGACTAGGGTGGTTGGAGTCTTTGACAATTTTTAGGACCTTCCTCTGACACCGCCTGGTATAGAGGTCCTGGATGGCAGGAAGCTTGGCCCCAGTGATGTACTGGGCCGTACGCACTACCCTCTGTAGATCGGAGGCCAGGCAGTTGTCATACCAGGCGGTGATGTAACCATGCTCTTGATGGTGCAGCTGAGGAACCTTTTGAGGATCTGAGGACACATGCCAAATCTTTTCAGTCTCCTGAGGGGAAATAGGCTTTGTCGTGCCCTCTTCATGACTGTCTTAGTTTGTTTGGACCATGTTAGTTTGCTGGTGATGAAGACACCAAGGAACTTGAAGCTCTTAACTTGCTCCACTACAGCCCTGTCAATGAGAATGGGGGCGTGCTCGGTCCTCCTTTTCCTGTAGTCCACAATCATCTCCTTTGTCTTGATCCCGTTAAGGGAGAGGTTGTTGCCCTTGCACAACACGGCCAGGTCTCTGACCTCCTCCCTATAGGCTGTCTCATCGTTGTCGGTGATCAGGCCTACCACTGTTGTGGTAGGCCTGATGGTTTTGGAGTCGTGCCTGGCCATGCAGTCATGAGTGAACAGGGAGCGCAGGAAGGGACTAAGCACGCACCCCGGAAGCCCCCCCCCCCGTTGAGGATTAGCGTGGCGGATGTGTTGTTCCTTACCCTTAATACCTGGGGGCGACCCATCAAGAAGTCAAGGATTCATTTGCAGAGTGAAGTGTTTAGTCCCAGGGTCCTTAGCTATGTGATGAGCTTTGAATAGCATTCTCACATAGGTGTTCCTTTTGTCCAAGTGGGCATCATCTGTGGATCTGTTGGGGCGGTATGCAAATTTGAGTGGGTCTAGGGTTTCTGGGATAATGGTGTTGATATGAGCCATTACCAGCCTTTCAAAGCACTTCATGGCTACAGATGTGAGTGCTACAGGTCAGTAGTCATTTAGGCAGTTCACCTTAGTGTTATTGGGCACAGGGACTATGGTGGTCTGCTTGAAACATGTTGGTATTACAGACTCAGTCAGGGACAGGTTGAAAATGTCAGTGAAGACACTTGCCAGTTGGTCATCACATGCTCGGAGTACACGTCCTGGTAATCTGTCTGGCCCTGCTGCCTTGTGAATGTTGACCTGTTCAAAGGTCTTACTCACATCGGCTACGGAGAGTGTGATCACACAGTTGTCCGGAACAGCTGATGCTCTCATGCATGTTTCAGAGTTACTTGCCTGGAAGCGAGCATTGAAGTAATTTAGCTCATCTGGTAGGCTCGTGTCACTGTACAGCTCGCGGCTGTGCTTCCCTTTGTAGTCTGTAATAGTTTGCAAGCCCTGCCACATCCAATGAGCGTCGAAGCCGGTGTAGTACGATTCAATCTTATTCCTGTATTGATGCTTTGCCTGTTTTATGGTTTGTCGGAGGGCATAGCGGGATTTCTTATAAGCTTACAAGAGTCCCGCTCCTTGAAAGCGGCAGCTCTACCCTTTAGCTCAGTGCGGATGTTGCCTGTAACCCAAGGCTTCTGGTTGGGATATGTACGTATGGTCAATGTGGGGACGACGTCATCGATGCACTTATTAATGAAGCCAGTGACTGATGTGGCGAACATATTCCAGCCTGTGCTAGCAAAACAGTCCTGTAGCTTAGCATCTGCTTCATCTGACCACTTTTTTATAGACCGAGTCATTGGTGCTTCCTGCTTTAGTTTTTTCTTGTAAGCAGGAATCAGGAGGATAGAATTATGGTCAGATTTGCCAAATTGGGGGCGAGGGAGAGCTTTGTATGCATCTCTGTGTGTGGAGTAAAGGTGGTCTTGAGTTTATTTCCTCTCTGGTTAAATATGCTGGTAGAAACTAGGTAAAACGGATTTAAGTTTCCCTGCATGAAAGTCCCCGACCACTAGGAGCACCGCCTCTTTATGGATATATATTTATGGTCCTACACAGCTCATTGAGTGCGGTCTTAGTGCCTGCATCTGTTTGTGGTGGTAAATAGGGAGCTACGAAGAATACAGATGAAAACTCTCTTCGTAAATAGCGTGGTCTACAGCTTATCATGAGATACTCTACCTCAGTCGAGCAAAACCTTGAGACCTTAGATTTCGTGCACCAGCTGTTGTTTACAAATATACATAGACCACCACCATTTGTCTTACCAGAGGCCGCTGTTCTATCCTGCCCGAAAAAGCATAAAACTCGCCAGCTGTATGTTATTCATGTCATCGTTCTGCCACGACTCAGTGAAACATAATATATGACAGTTTTTAATGTCCTGTTAGTACGTAAGTAAGTCATTGTTAGTCTAATTTATTCAGCCTGGGATGCAGCCTAACACTGTATATCAGTAGTTCATACCTCTCCAGTTTAGAAGGCCACATGCACAGTGTATTCAGAAAGTATTCAGACCCCTTTATCCACATGTTGTTACGGTACAGCCTTATCCTAAAATGGATTAAATTACTTATTTTCCTCATCAATCTACACACAATACCCCATAATGACATCACAATACCCCATAATGACATCACAATACCCCATAATGACATCACAATACCCCATAATGACATCACAATACCCCATAATGACATCACAATACCCCATAATGACATCACAATACCCCATAATGACAAAGTGAAAAGAGGTTTAGACATTTTTGCAAATTTATACTTAAAAAAAAAACAGAAATACCTTATTGACATAGTATTCAGACACTTTACTATGAGACTCAAAATTGAGTCCAGCTGCACTCTGTTTCCATTGATCATCCTTGAGATGTCTCTACAACTTGATTGGAATCCACCTGTGGTAAATTCAGTTGATTGGACATGATTTGGAAAGGCACACACCTGTCTATATAAGGTCCCACAGTTGACAGTTGTTGTGGAATAATCAGAATTAGTTGGTAAGATGTTTTATATTCATCATATGTTTGTAAGTTACTTCTCATCAGAATGGTATTTTTGTATAATACTGTGGCGAGGTTGCAGTTATCTGTTCTATGTCAAGACTAAGTTGCATGGGCCGCAGAGAGGGGAGAGGTCAAAGTGTCATCATGAGTAAACATATCTTTTGCTCCACTGTGTCTGTGCCAGTCACGCCCTACTTTTCCCATCGGGGAAAGGAGGATGGCAGTGTCTGGAATCATTCTATCCTCTCCGTGAGCTTGTCCAGGATTGGTTGTATTTAGAATTGGTTGTATCTAAATGACAATTTGATATATGCCTGTTGATATGGAGGATTGGTTTATGGTTCTAGGGTTTGAGTAAGGAGACAAAGCTGAAGGATTTATTATGTCTATGCTGTCTGACTATGTGTGTTCTTTGCTATTAAAGGATCGCAGTTGCAATGCAGAGGGGGCTCTCAGAGAATTCATGGATAGACACACTGAATTGTCTGAGAGTCACAGGGTTGTGATAGAGCTCATATAATTAAAGATGGACTTTGATAACTAACTCTGATTTGTGTTGTGGTTTGCTCCCATGATTTGGTAAATAGAGGAAATTTCCACGACATTGTGCATGTCAGAGCAAAAACCAAGCCATGAGGTCGAAGGAATGGTCTGTAGAGCTCCGAGACAGGTTTGTGTCAAGGCACAGATCTGGAGAAGGGTACCAAAACATTTCTGCAGCATTGAAGGTCCCCAAGAACACAGTGGCCTCCATCATTCTTAAATAAAAGACGTTTGGAACCACCGAGACTGTTTCTAGAGCTGGCGGCCGGCCAAACTGAGCAATCGGGTGAGAAGGTGGTCTGGGAGGTGACCAAGAACCGATGTTCACTCTGACAGAGCTCCAGAGTTCCTCTGTGGAGATGGGAGGACCTTCCAGAAGGACAACCATCTCTGCAGCACTCCACCAATCAGGCCTTTATGGTAAAGCGACAAGACGGAAGCCACTCCTCAGTAAAAGGCACATGACAGCCCGCTTGGAGTTTGCCAAAAGACACCTAAAGACTTTTAGAGAAACAAGATTATCTGGTCTGATGAACCCAAGATTGAACTCTTTGGCCTGAATGCCAAGCGTCACATCTGGAGGAAACCTGGCATCATCCGTACAGTGAAGCATGGTAGTGGAAGCGTCATGCTGTGGGGCAGTTTTTCAGTGGCAGGGACTGGGAGACTAGTCAGTGTCGAGGGAAAGATTAACAGAGCAAAGTAGTGAGAGATCCTTGATGAAAACCTGTTCAGGGCCTCAGACTGGGGCAAAGGTTTACCTTCTAACACGACAAAAGCCCTTAACACACAGCCAAGACAACGCAATGGCTTTGGGTCAAGTCTGAATTAAGTGGCCCAGCCAGAGCCCGGACTTGAATCTGATCAAACATCTCCAGAGAGACCTGAAAATAGCTGTGCAGTGACGCTCCACATCCAATCTAACAGAGAGAAGAATGGGAGAAACTCCCAGAATACAGGTGTGCCAAGCTTGTAGTGTCATACCCAAAAATACTTAACACACCGGCCATCCTACAATCTAAACTAGATGCCCCCAATCTCACACAAATTATCAATGAACCTCTTAGGTACAACTCGTAAACACGGGCACTCTCAAAGATATCATCCTGACCAACTTGCCATCTAAATACACCTCTGCTGTCTTCAATCAGGATCTCAGGAATCACCGCCTCATTGCCTGCGTCCGTAATGAATCTGCGGTCAAACAACCACCCCTCATCACTGTCAAACGCTCCCTAAAACACTTCAGTGAGCAGGCCTTTCTAATCGACCTGACCTGGGTATCCTGGAAGGATATTGACCTCATTCCGTCAGTAGAGGATGCCTGGTTATTCTTTAAAAGTGCTTTCCTCACCATCTTAAATAAGCATGCCCCATTCAAAAAATGTAGAACCAGGAACAGACATAGCACTTGGTTCACTCCAGACCTGACTGCCCTTAACCAACACAAAAAACATCCTGTGGTGTACTGCATTAGCATCAAATAGCCCCCGCGATATGCAGCTTTTCAGGGAAGTTAGGAACCAATATACACAGGCAGTCAGGAAAGCAAAGGCTAGCTCTTTCAAACAGAAAATTGCATCCTGTAGCACAAACTCCAAAAAGTTCTGGGACACTGTAAAGTCCATGGAGAATAAGAACACCTCCTCCCAGCTGCCCACTGCACTGAGGATAGGAATCACTGTCACCACCGATAAATCCACGTTAATTGAGAATTTCAATAAACATTTATTTACGGCTGGTCATGCTTTCCACCTGGCTACCCCTACCCCGGTCAGCAGGCCTGCACTCTCCACAGCAACTTGGCCAAGCCTCCCCATTTCTCCTTCACCAAAATCCAGATAGCTGATGTTCTGAAAGAGTTGCAAAATCTGGACCCCTAAAAATCAGCTGGGCTAGACAATCTGGACCCTCTCTTTCTAAAATGATCTGCCACAAACACTATTACTAGCCTGTTCAACCTCTCTTTCGTATCGTCTGAGATCCCCAAAGATTGGAAAGCTGCCGCAGTCATCCACCTCTTCAAAGGGGGAGACACTCTAGACCCAAACTGTTACAGACCTATATCCATCCTGCCCTGCCTTTCTAAAGTCTTTGAAAGCCAAGTTAACAAACAGATCACTGACCATTTCGAATCCCACCGTACCTTCTCCGCTGTGCAATCTGGTTTCCGAGCTGGTCATGGGTGCACCTCAGCCACGCTCTAGGTTCTAAACGATATCATAACCGCCATCGATAAAAGACAATACTGTGCAGTCGTATTCATCAGCCTTGCCAAGGCTTTCGACATTCTTATCGGCAGACTCAACAGCCTTGGTTTCTCAAATTACTGACTCGCCTGGTTCACCAACTACTTCTCAGACAGAGTTCAGTGTGTCAAATTTTTCATCAAAATTTGACCTCTGGCAGTCTCCATGGGGTGCCACAGGGTTCAATTCTCGGGCCGACTCTTTTCTCTGTATACATCAATGATGTCGCTCTTGCTGCTGGTGATTCTCTGATCCACCTCTACGCAGATAACACCATTCTGTATACATCTAGCCCTTCTTTGGACACTGTGTTAACTAACCTCCAGACGAGCTTCAATGCCATACAACTCTCAACTATCTTACCGATCCTTGACTGCGGGCGATTTCATTTACAAAATAGCCTCCAACAAGCTACTCAGCAAATTGGATGCAGTCTATCACAGTGCCATCTGTTTTGCCACCAAAGTCCCATATACTACACACCACTGCGACCTGTTCACTCTCATTGGCTGGCCCTCGCTTCATACTTGTCGCCAAACAAACTGGCTCCAGGTCATCTATAAGTCTTTGGTAGGTAAAGCCACGCCATATCTCAGCTCACTGGTCACCATAGCAGCACCCACCCGTAGCACGCGCTCCAGCAGGTATATTTCACTGGTCACCCCCAAAGTCAATTCCTCCTTTGGCCGCCTTTCCTTCCAGTTCTCTGCTGCCAATGACTGGAACGAATTGCAAAAATCACTGAAGCTGTCAGAGCAGCTCACAGATCATTGCACCTGTACATAGCCCATTAGTAAACAGCCCATCCAACTATATCATCCCCATATTGTTATTTTTTGTGTTGCTCCTTTGCACTCCAGTATCTCTACTTACATTAATCTTCTGCACATCTATCACTCCAGTATTTAATTGCTAAATTGTAATTACTTTGCCACTACGGCCTATTTATTGCCTTACCTCCCTAATCTTACCTCATTTGCACACACTGTATATAGATGTTTCTATTGTGTTTTTGACTGTACGTTTGTTTATTCCATGTGTGTCACGCTCTGGCCTTAGTTATCTTTGTTTTCTTTATTATTTTGTTTAGGTCAGGGTGTGACATGGGGGATTTATGTGTTTTGACTTGTCTAGGGGTTCTGTATGTTTATGGGTCTGTTTCCTTTCTAGGTAGTTTTTGTATGTTTATGGGGCTGTTTCCTTTCTAGGTAGTTTTGTATGTTTATGGGTCTGTTTCCTGTCTAGGTAAATTGTATGTCTATGGTTGCCTAGATTGGTTCTCAATTAGAGGCAGCTGTCTATCGTTGTCTCTGATTGGGAACCATATTTAGGCAGCCATATTCTTTGGGTATTTTGTGGGTGATTGTCTCCTGTGTCAGTGTTTTTGCCACACGGGACTGTTTTCGGTTTGTCACATTTTGTAGTTGTGTTCATGTTGAGTTTTCCATGTTAAAACCATGGACGCGTACCACGCTGCATTTTGGTCCGATCCTTGTTTCACCTCTTCAGAGGAAGAGGAAGAAATCTGCCTTTATGTGTAACTCTGTTGTTTTTTGTCGCACTGCTATGCTTTCTCTTGGCCAGGTCGCAGTTGTAAATGAGAACTTGTTCTCAACTGGCCTCCCTGGTTAAATAAAGGTGAAATAAAACATGTATATATTTAAACTCGAGGCTGTAATCGCTGCCAAAAGGTGCTTCAGCAAAGCATTGAGTAAAGGGTCTGGATACTTATGGAAATGTAATATTACAGTTTTTTATTTTTAACAAATTTGCAAACATTTCTACAAACCTGTTTTTGCTTTGTCATTATTGTGTGTAGATTAATGAGGGGGGGGGGGGCATTTACATTTTAGAAACTGGCTATAACGTAACAAAATGTGGAAAAAGTCAAGGGGTCTGAATACTTTCCGAATGTACTGTATATCTGTAGTTCAGACCTGTCATAGAGCTCTGGTACCTCTAGAGGGTAGAAGACAGCATGTAAATCTGTAGTTCAGACCTGTCATAGAGCTCTGGTACCTCTAGAGGGTAGAAGACAGCATGTATATCTGTAGTTCAGACCTGTCATAGAGCTCTGGTACCTCTAGAGGATAGAAGACAGCATGAGCCACCGCCCCAGATACACAGCCCAGCCCAAACCTCTGCTGTACTGATAGACTCTCCTGCTGCCAGCGCTGGGTGTACACCTTCATCTGGAGAGAGAGAGAGACGTACGCTAATGATCAAAATCCAGAAAAGAGACGTTAAATTCTACAACCATCTAAAAGGAAGTGATTCCCAAACCTTCCATAAAGCAATCACCTACAGAGAGATTAACCTGGAGAAGAGTCCCCTAAGCAAGCTGGTCCTGGAGCTCTGTTCACAAACACAAACACACCCTACAGAGCCCCAGGACAGCAACACAATTAGACCCAAACAAATCATGAGAAAACAAAAAGATAATTACTTGACACATTGGAAAGAATTTGACCAAAAGGTAGAGCAAACTGGAATGCTATTTGTCCCTAAACAGAGAGTACACAGTGGCAGAATACCTGACCACTGTGAATGACCCAAACTTAAGGAAAGCTTTGACTATGTACAGACTCAGTGAGCATAGCCTTGCTATTGAGAAAGGCCGTCGTAGGTAGACATGGCTCTCGAGAAGACAGGCTATGTGCTCACTGCCCACAAAATGAGATGGAAACTGAGCTGCACTTCCTAACCTCTTGCCAAATGTATGACCATATTAGAGACACATATTTCCCTTAGATTACACAGACCCACAAAGAATTCCAAAACAAATCCAATTTTGATAAACTCCCATATCTACTGGGTGAAATACCACAGTGTTCCATCACAACAGCAAGATCTGTTGCCACAAGGAAAAGGTCAACCAGTGAAGAACAAACACCATTGTAAATACAACCCATATTTAGGTTGATTTATTTGACCTTTTGTACTTGTAACTATTTGCACATCATTATTATAAATCCCTTTGAATTTAATTTAATTGAGGGGGGGGGGGGGGATAGGGTAAAGTATCCATATCTGAACGTATTGGTTGTAAATTCTCCAGTGGCCCTTGTGTTATTACAGTACGTGTTACCTGAGCGTAGATGAGGCACTGCAGAGTTGACTGGGGGGTTCCCTTCAGCACGTTCACAGCGTTTCCCTGCCACATAGACCTCACACCCCCCGCCTTTAGCTCTCTGAATCCCTGGGAGGACGCCTTGGATCCATACACCTAAATACACACACAATATCTTCTTTAATTATTAACCTCTGTCTCCAGTCCACGGATTCACGTTTCATACAGGTAACTGCCAAAACAATAGAAACACCCATCCTGATAGGGCGGGCCACCACGAGCTCCAATTAGCAACTGTCATCGAATTTGTAAAAATGTTTTTTTTTTTTTTACAATTCAAATAAATACATTAGTTGGATAATGGAAGAAGATGGTCCAAACTGTTAGAATTGTATAATCCATTTTGAATTAATTATAGCACATACAATATTTTACTGGCACGGATTCTAAGGAATGGAGTAGAGGGATTTTGATGGGAATTCAATATTCAATTTATTGTTAATTTAAAAAATGTTTTTTGGGGAAATGCACTCATATATATATATTAGCTAATTGTTTCAGGGTTTGTTTTTTGTATGTTGTGTTAAAATAGAGAAAATGATATATGCCTAATTTGCATAAATACACTGGGTGTATTTGCATATATCAAACATTAACACAAAGGGTCGGAATAGGACTGCAACCACCTTAGAGACCTATCTATACATATGTTGCATTGTTTGCGAGATCCGAAAATAATATCACTATAATCCGAGTGTTCATTTTTGAGGGGGAAATTGCTTTAATTTCATCGCATCTAATAAAAAAAAAATGTCAACTGTACTAAATGATAAATGTTTTTCAATTCCCTTTTTTTTATTTTAAATAAAGTCGTGTTTCTTCTCTTTCATGTGATGTAAGTGTCGAGATAGTGCGTTAAATGCCAGATTAATCTTTTGTCGTTTTTATAGATACAACGGAAAGACAAAGGTATTTCATTGGACACATTTCGGCCGTTACCGGGGTGTGTTTGACAGGACATTGACAAGCCTTTCCACAGGCGTAATGTTAACGGGGGGGAGAACAATAGACACAAGCCAAAGTATGAAATAGACGCAGGAGTAAAATCAAAGCAATCGATCCAGCGATTCCCTTGAACACAGTAAATAGTTGGCCGAAGAAAACAGATCCTTAGGTGGGAGTTTCTACTTCAATGCACCTTGGCATAGATTCTACAACAGTGGCGTGTATGCAAGGATACCAAGGGAAGCCAGGCTTCCCCACCAAAACATTGACCAATATTAAAAAATAATTTATAATAATTGTCATTTTCCTTCAATTCGCAAGAGGCTGAGAGGAGAAGAGGGGGAGGGCCAGAGGTGTGTGTGTGTATGTGTGTTGAGAGCACTGGTTGAGAGAGCAGAGGCAGCGGAGTTACGGCGTGACAACTTTTTTTACCGGTTGTAAGTAGACTATTTAGATTGGTCATTATGGAGACTCCCTTTTCGCTAGAATTGATATAAAAACGACAAAGCATTGGAAAACGACTTTAGGCGCACTAGATGCTCTTTAGATAAATTCGCTCAGAGGTGGTTTAAAGTAAACTGCATTCTAATGTCGATAATAGTATCAAGTGAAGGATTTAACTCATACTCAGTTATAGGGTCTGGAGGCGCTGTGCAAGAGCGGAAATGTAATATGGGAAAACGTTCTGTTATGGGAAAACAATGAAAATTACCTTTAATATAGAGAATGATAGACAGCATTTGCATCTGTTGGCCATCAAGTAGGCTATTAATTTATATGCCATTGTAGGATACTGTAGCCTACCATTTGATACTGTACACGATGTTGAAATTACGATATTTACCTGTAGGTCCCTAAGCATGATGGGATGCTAATTGCTTAATTAACTCAGGAACCACACCTGTGTGGAAGCGCCTGATTTCAATATACGTTGTATCCCTCATTTACTCAACTGTTTCCATTATTTTTACCAGTTACCTGTAGGTCCGTACTCTTCATTTCTGTAGGGTTAGAGTTAGAGTTAGGGTTAATTTCTGAACCATGTGAATATGAGACTACGAAGTCTGGCAATGCAAAGTATTACTGGGTGTTATCAAGCTGTATTAAAGAAGTGTTTAGGTTATAATATTGTTCCTGTAGTTGTGTCTTGAGGCGGTCGATAGGAGCAGTCAGGGTTCTGGACACGGCGTCGGCCAGCCCTGCAGCCAGGACAAAACTCCTCCATTCCCCTGAGCCTGCTGACAGGTCCGGGGGAAGCTCCAGGGGCATGGTCCGGCTCTCACCCACATCAAACACCTGGAGAGGCAGACAGGAAGTCTACATCAAACACCTGGAGAGGCAGACAGGAAGTCTACATCAAACACCTGGAGAGGCAGACAGGAAGTCTACATCAAACACCTGGAGAGGCAGACAGGAAGTCTACATAAAACACCTGGAGAGGCAGACAGGAAGTCTACATCAAACACCTGGAGAGGCAGACAGGAAGTCTACATCAAACACCTGGAGAGGCAGACAGGAAGTCTACATCAAACACCTGGAGAGGCAGACAGGAAGTCTACATCAAACACCTGGAGAGACAGACAGGAAGTCTACATCAAACACCTGGAAAGGCAGACAGGAAGACAACATGAAACACCTGGAGAGACAGACAGGAAATCTACATCAAACAACTGGAGAGGCTGTCTACATCAAACACCTGGAGAGGCAGACAGGAAGTCTACATCAAACACCTGGAGAGGCAGACAGGAAGTCTACATCAAACACCTGGAGAGGCAGACAGGAAGTCTACATCAAACACCTGGAGAGGCAGACAGGAAGTCTACTTATATCACCTGGAGAGGCAGACAGGAAGACTACATATATCACCAACCGACAGACAGACAGACAGGAAGACTACATATATCACCAACCGACAGACAGGAAGACTACATATTACACCTAGAGAGGCAGACAGGAAGACTACCTATATCACCTGGAGAGGCAGACAGGAAGACTACATATATCACCTGGAGAGGCAGACAGGAAGACTACATCAAACACCTGGAGAAGCAGACAGGAAGACTACATATATCACCTGGAGAGGCAGACAGGAAGACTACATCAAACACCTGGAGAGGCAGACAGGAAGACTACATATATCACCTGGAGAGGCAGACAGGAAGACTACAACAAACACCTGGAGAAGCAGACAGGAAGACTACATATATCACCAACCGACAGACAGACAGGAAGACCACATATATCACCAACCAACAGACAGACAGGAAGACTACATATATCACCAACAGACAGACAGGAAGACTACATATATCACCAACCGACAGACAGACAGGAAGTCTACATATATCACCAACCGACAGACAGGAAGACTACATATATCACCAACCGACAGACAGGAAGTCTACATATATCACCTAGAGAGGCAGACAGGAAGACTAAATATTTCACCTAGAGAGGCAGACAGGAAGACTACATATATCACCTAGAGAGGCAGACAGGAAGACTACATATATCACCTAGAGAGGCAGACAGGAAGACTACATATATCACCTAGAGAGGCAGACAGTAAGACTACATATATCACCTAGAGAGGCAGACAGGAAGACTACATATATCACCAACCGACAGACAGACAGGAAGTCCACATATATCACCAACCGACAGACAGGAAGACTACATATATCACCAACCGACAGACAGACAGGAAGTCTACATATATCACCTAGAGAGGCAGACAGGAAGACTACATATATCACCAACCGACAGACAGACAGGAAGACTACATATATCACCAACCAACAGACAGACAGGAAGACTACATATATCACCAACCGACAGACAGACAGGAAGTCTACATATATCACCAACCGACAGACAGGAAGACTACATATATCACCAACCGACAGACAGACAGACAGGAAGTCTACATATATCACCTAGAGAGGCAGACAGGAAGACTACATATATCACCAACCGACAGACAAACTCCTTCAACAGGGGCTTCAGACCCAGCATGCAATGTATGATCTCCTACACCTGGGTGGAGTGTGCAGTAGTTCATCAGGTAAGACACCACACACACACACACACATAGCAGACTACATCGCACAAGGACAACAGCAGGGGTTTGAATGTTCATTGTTGGACATGGAAAGATTGTAAAATCACCAGGTGATGTTAATTTAAGAAATCTGTTCCCAGGTATTCCCACGTATAATAGAGAGACATGTGATCGTATACAAATGGAAGAACGGTTTGAAATTGTTATGGTTTAGTCAAACATTATATCTGTTTGGGCTTCTTCTGGTCACTTTGCCATCTACAACTTATTTATAATTATGTTCCGCCTCCCCGACTGCCCACCCAAGAAATAATCGGCCTGCGGCTGAATCTAATCGATGATCCCTGGACTACAGTCTGGGTTTGTATCCTGCCCGTCTGCTCTGCACACCACAATACTGTGTTAGGCACTAGCTCAGGGAGCTAACACAATTCCTCGTCTCAAACACTTCGAGCGTCGTCTAATGATGATCTCCACGCTGTTGGGGCTCTTGGAAGCTAGGTCCAGGTTTCATCAGTGTGACAGACTGGTCTCTTGTTCACTACAAGACTGTGTTAGGCCTCTGAGCTAAAGGCTAGGCATTAACCCTATTTGAAGGCTCGGAGAAACGAAGACTCAGGCCTCAGCGTCTCACCAGAGTGTGTTTCCATGAAGTGACCAGTTCTCCCAGGTTCTCTGCGGGGTTGAGGATGACATGCTGCAGGAACTCTCCCCAGTCCACGGTCATAGAACTGTCCTCATCCATCCTGTCAACAATAACATCAACAACATCAACAATCAAGATAATGGGTCGGCATGATGATATTCAATTAATTAATAAACATATTGACAAAAGTGAATGATCCTCTTTAGTATCCATATTCTACAGGTCTGTACTGTGTTGTAGACTTGATCAAATTGTGCCCAATATAATAATTACATTGGAGTGTATGTGTGATTAGTGTTAAATTAGACATTAAGTCTGTCAATACATGCAATTAATTTTGTTATTACATATTAATCAATATTATCACAAGGTTTTTACAATGTAATAACTGACAGAGCGAACAGTGGGAGGATAGAAAGGGGGGGAAAAGGCACTCTTACATTTGTATAATTCTTTTTGCATTCGGCTTTGATATGTTCACTCCTAACTCCTTGAACAGATCTATGATTTCCTCCTGGCCAATGACCCCTAGTCAGACAAGACAACATGACCCCTAGTCAGAGAAGACAACATGACCCCTAGTCAGAGAGGACAACATGACCCCTAGTCAGAGAATACCTGATCCTAGATCAGCACAGAGCTGTGGATAATGAAGGACCTGATCCTAGATCAGCCCAGAGCTGTGGATAATGAAACCCTGATCCTAGATCAGCACAGAGCTGTGGATAATGAAGACCTGATCCTAGATCAGCATAGAGCTGTGGATAATGAAACCCTGATCCTAGATCAGCACAGAGCTGTGGATAATGAAGATCTGATCCTAGATCAGCACAGAGCTGTGGATAATGAAGATCTGATCCTAGATCAGCACAGAGCTGTGGATAATGAAGGACCTGATCCTAGATCAGCATAGAGCTGTGGATAATGAAACCCTGATCCTAGATCAGCCCAGAGCTGTGGATAATGAAACCCTGATCCTAGATCAGCCCAGAGCTGTGAATAATGAAGACCTGATCCTATATCAGCCCAGAGCTGTGGATAATGAAGACCTGATCCTAGATCAGCACTTCTACTCTGAGATGCTTAATTAAGGGCTTGTCAGTAAGCATGTCACGGTAAGGTCTACTACACCTGTTGTATTCAGCATGTGACAAATACCATTTGATTTGATTTATGAGTTTCTAATGTTGTCTATAGACAGAGAAAGAGTTCCTTTCAAATGGATAGGGTAAGAGCAGCCTGAATGACAGTCTGTTTGTGAGGTCATGCCAAACCTGAAACGGAGAGAGAAGAAACAAAGCACCCAGGTTAGGTTGAGAGACAGACAGGCAGACAGACAGACAGACAGACAGGCAGACAGACAGACAGACAGACAGACAGACAGACAGACAGACAGACAGACAGACAGACAGATGAAGTCCTCCTCCTAGTTCTGAAGGTGTGTTAAGAGTACAGCACAAGTTCCTGTTTGCTGGTGTTCTGTATATGTAATTAAAAACACAACAATGCATGCAAGTCTCCATTCGGTTTGACCTTGAAAACGATTCATTTCAGTTTATATGATCTATGAATATAGCACTTTAAGTCACGTCAATTCAAATTTGCTATGCATTATATGATGTGATAAAAAAAAAGACTCTTGTGTGCTACTGTGCAAAAACAAAGACAAAAGCATGCTCAGAATGTCGTCTATGATACTGGAATGCCCGTGTCCCGGGGTTGGGCCCTGAGATGAGCCTACCAGCCTTTTTACGCACTGAAGATTGGACTACACCACCATTCCACTTACCGCATTTATTCTTGTCAAGGGCCATGAAGTGAATTCTCCATTTCTTCTCTCTGTCACTCATATAGCTTAGAAATTCGTCATAATCTAAACGTCCATCCTTGTTTCGGTCATAGTTATTAACGACAGTCTGGAAAAGTTTAAAAAAAAAGGGCAGTATATCATTTGGTTGCGCCACATGAATAGACATTAGACGTACATGTTAACTCTCCCGTTATGCCGCTGGTAAATTAGAATAGGCCTCACATTTTTATTTATATTAGTTATCAAATATTGTAATAAATAAATACCTGAGCCTTCTGATCTGCAGCCATAATGCCCGTTTTTTTCATCTCATTATGAAGTTCTTCCACTGATATAGACCCGTCGTTATTCTTGTCTAGTTTCACAAACAAACCACGAAACTGATCCATGATTCTTCAATAATATATATATTTTTAATTACAAAATTTGAAATGGAATATAAATAAGCACCAATTCTACAAATACTACAACTACAGGCTATTAAGGTGCAAAGGCAATGTGCTTCATCTTCTTTTTTTCTCCATATGAACGCTGAGTCATAAAGCACCGGCAGCCCGACTGAACATGTCTTCAATGCGGTAGATGCTCCTCTACTGCGATAGACATGATGACGATGACGCGATAGCCCTACTGTCAAGACATGAGCCTGCACTTCCACCACTGTCCACCAGGTGTAGTGCTGAGCATAGACAAACAGACTGGCCACTGGTCCAGTCAGTGTATTTAACTGATCTGAAATAGATGAGGGAGACCGGGCCACCAGGACCCCAAATAAAAATAGACTATGACGACTTGACCCATGACAACAAAAAAAAAATCCCATTCTAACTCTCGGGTCGGAGATCTACTGTTGTGCCATTTGTGACGAGGCTCATAGTAGGCTGATGGGTCAGATGTCATTTAGGCCTAGTTCTGTTTATGTTATGTAACAAGAAGGGATCACTCTGAGATAGGTATGGGTCAGAGAGGTACGGGTCAGATAGGTACGGGTCAGATAGGTACGGGTCAGATAGGTACGGGTCAGATAGGTACGGTCAGATAGGTACGGGTCAGAGAGGTACGGGTCAGAGAGGTACGGGTCAGATAGGTACGGGTCAGATAGGTACGGTCAGATAGGTACGGGTCAGAGAGGTACGGATCAGAGAGGTACGGGTCAGAGAGGTACGGATCAGAGAGGTACGGGTCAGAGAGGTACGGGTCAGAGAGGTACGGGTCAGAGAGGTACGGGTCAGATAGGTACGGTCAGAGAGGTACGGGTCAGAGAGGTACGGTCAGAGAGGTACGGGTCAGATAGGTACGGTCAGAGAGGTACGGGTCAAAGAGGTACGGGTCAGAGAGGTACGGGTCAGAGAGGTACGGGTCAGAGAGGTACGGATCAGAGAGGTATGGGTCAGAGAGGTACGGGTCAGAGAGGTATGGGTCATATAGGTACGGCTCAGATAGGTACGGGTCAGAGGTCTATAAGCCTGGACAGTAGGCCTATAGGTCAGAGGTATATAAGCCTGGAAGTAGGCCTATGGGTCAGAGGTTAGTGTCTGTCTCATTGGGTACAGGTCAGAGGTACAGGTCAGAGGTTATAAGCCTGGACAGGCTTATAACGTGCTTCTACACCTGCATTGCTTGCTGTTTGGGGTTTTAGGATGGGTTTCTGTACAGCACTTTGAGATATCAGCTGATGTCAGAAGGGCTTGATGAATACATTTGATTTGACGTGAGGCCAATCCTCTGGATTTGGATCCTCTTACCACCATAGCTGATGACTTGAATGGAAAGACACCAAACAGACTATTTCTCCATTTAAATTCAATCGACTCCCTGTCTTGTCCTCCTCTAACCAAACCACAGCCCTTTATTATAAGGCTTATAATAACCTGCTAAGGCTGTTACAATGTTATTTTCACTCAACTTGGGATGCCAAGTCCATATAGGTGGGTGTTTAAACAGAAATACAGGCATAAAAAAACTGAATCTTTGCACCTCAACAGATGAATAAACAAAACAGAGTCGAATATGGGAAATGGCGTGCTACAGCAGCATTTAAGTTCTAGAAAGAGCCCCTGGATTCCAGCGAGCAGAGAAAGCATACCGGTGGGGTCGGACGCAAGAGGAGGGGAGCCACGGCTGTTTAAAGTGTGTCTATATCGGGATGTGGATAAATATCACGGGGTCCACAGCTCTGAGTAATCACTCTAAACGTAGCTAGGCTACTTAATCTATCTGTAGCTGTTCACTGTTCAACTGCCTGACTGTGTGTCAGTGTCTGGCTGGCGCTGATATTATTGTTGAGAGTTGCAGAGAGAGCAGCGGTTAAGTTTTCCACTTGTCGCCATATCAGAGGGGTCTCTGTCCCCTGGATATATTTTCATAGCGGATTGACTGACAGGCAGCGTCCGTCAAACACCAGCGGGTTCTCTTCTCTCCAGCGCAGGGCCGCTTCGGGGAAACTATGGGGAAAGATTATTATAAAATCCTGGGGATAGTGAAAGGAGCGGCCGACGAGGATATCAAGAAGGCGTACAGAAAACAGGCTCTGAAATGGCACCCGGACAAAAACAAGGCGGCCAACGCCGAGGAGAAATTTAAGGAGATCGCCGAGGCATATGAAGTCCTCAGTGATCCGAAGAAAAGGGAGATATATGATCAGTATGGAGAGGAAGGTAGGATAATATGACATCCCACATTTCATTATTGTCTTCTTCTGGTTGTCATTTCACCCACCCCGGTCATTGAGCGCACACATCAAAAGGTGCGTGGAATATTATTGGCCATTATCCAATACAGACCGACATTTTAACCACACTGGTTAGAGAAGGCAACAGCGTTTCACTCTCATTTAATTTATTCGTAACATGTATTGTAATAAACCAATATGCTAGAATACAGCAAGTTACTATTTCCCTTCTTGTCGGGGTAGCGTATCAGTCTGCCCACAATATGCAGACATTGCTCTTGGTTGGTCAGAAATATATAACAGTAATTATTTCCAAATATATTGTCAGATTGTATTATTATTACTGTCAATTACAGTTGAACATGTCAGTATAGAGCTGTTTTGCAGCCCAAGGCATTAAAACCATTTCAATGGCAGATGGGAAAACAGCAGATTTGCCATGGTAGGAGGAATCCACTGACCTGGAGACATTCAGCTACAATGCCATGTGCTTATAAATGTATTCTTATGTGTATTGCGTATGTACAGTATATACCTGGATCAAATACTATGTACAGTATATACCTAGATCAAATACTACGTACATTATATACCTGGATCAAATACTATGTACAGTATATACCTGGATCAAATACTATAGACCTGGATCAAATACTATGTACAGTATATACCTAGATCAAATACTACGTACAGTATATACCTGGATCAAATACTATGTACAGTATATACCTGGATCAAATACTATAGACCTGGATCAAATACTATGTACAGTATATACCTGGATCAAATACTATGTACAGTATATACCTGGATCAAATACTATAGACCTGGATCAAATACTATGTACAGTATATACCTGGATCAAATACTATGTACAGTATAGACCTGGATCAAATACTATGTACAGTATATACCTGGATCAAATACTATGTACAGTATAGACCTAGATCAAATACTATGTACAGTATAGACCTGGATCAAATACTATGTACAGTATATACCTGGATCAAATACTATGTACAGTATATACCTGGATCAAATACTATGTACAGTATATACCTGGATCAAATACTATGTACAGTATATACCTGGATCAAATACTATGTACAGTATAGACCTGGATCAAATACTATGTACAGTATAGACCTGGATCAAATACTATGTACAGTATATACCTGGATCAAATACTATGTACAGTATAGACCTGGATCAAATACTATGTACAGTATATACCTGGATCAAATACTGTGCATGGCAAATATTCCAGCACATTGACTAGGACTTTTCGATTGGTCCCATTGACTAGGACTATTCGATTGGTCCCATTGACTAGGACTTTTCGATTGGTCCCATTAACTAAGACTATACCATTGGTCCCATTGACTAGGACTATACCATTGGTCCCATTGACTAGGACTATACCATTGGTCCCATTGACTAGGACTATTCCATTGGTCCCATTGACTAGGACTATTCGATTGGTCCCATTGACTAGGACTATTCGATTGGTCCCATTAACTAAGACTATACCATTGGTCCCATTGACTAGGACTATACCATTGGTCCCATTGACTAGAACTATACCATTGGTCCCATTGACTAGGACTATACCATTGGTCCCATTGACTAGGACTATACCATTGGTCCCATTGACTAGAACTATACCATTGGTCCCATTGACTAGGACTATACCATTGGTCCCATTGACTAGGACTATACCATTGGTCCCATTGACTAGGACTATACCATTGGTCCCATTGACTAGGACTATACCATTGGTCCCATTGACTAGGACTATACCATTGGTCCCATTGACTAGGACTATACCATTGGTCCCATTGACTAGGACTATACCATTGGTCCCATTGACTAGGACTATACCATTGGTCCCATTGACTAGGACTATACCATTGGTCCCATTGACTAGGACTATACCATTGGTCCCATTGACTAGGACTATACCAATGGTCCCATTGACTAGGACTATACCATTGGACCCATTGACTAGGACTATACCATTGGTCCCATTGACTAGGACTATACCAATGGTCCCATTGACTAGGACTATACCAATGGTCCCATTGACTAGGACTATAAATCAAATCATCAAATCAAATTTTATTTGTCACATACACATGGTTAGCAGATGTTAATGCGAGTGTAGCGAAATGCTTGTGCTTCTAGTTCCGACAATGCAGTAATAACCAACAAGTAATCTAACTAACAATTCCAAAACTACTGTCTTGTACACAGTGTAAGGGGATAAAGAATATGTACATAAGGATATATGAATGAGTGATGGTACAGAGCAGCATAGGCAAGATACAGTAGATGGTATCGAGTACAGTATATACATATGAGATGAGTATGTAAACAAAGTGGCATAGTTAAAGTGGCTAGTGATACATGTATTACATAAGGATACAGTCGATGATATAGAGTACAGTATATACGTATGCATATGAGATGAATAATGTAGGGTAAGTAACATTATATAAGGCAGCATTGTTTAAAGTGGCTAGTGATATATTTACATCATTTCCCATCAATTCCCATTATTAAAGTGGCTGGAGTTGAGTCAGAGTGTCAGTGTGTTGGCAGCAGCCACTCAATGTTAGTGGTGGCTGTTTACCATTGGTCCCATTGACTAGGACTATACCATTGGTCCCATTGACTAGGACTATACCATTGGTCCCATTGACTAGGACTATACCATTGGTCCCATTGACTAGGACTATACTATTGGTCCCATTGACTAGGACTATACCATTGGTCCCATTGACTAGGACTATACCATTGGTCCCATTGACTAGGACTATACCATTGGTCCCATTGACTAGGACTATACCATTGGTCCCATTGACTAGGACTATACCATTGGTCCCATTGACTAGGACTATACTATTGGTCCCATTGACTAGGACTATACCATTGGTCCCATTGACTAGGACTATACCATTGGTCCCATTGACTAGGACTATACCATTGGTCCCATTGACTAGGACTATACCATTGGTCCCATTGACTAGGACTATACCATTGGTCCCATTGACTAGGACTATACCAATGGTCCCATTGACTAGGACTATACCATTGGTCCCATTGACTAGGACTATACCATTGGTCCCATTGACTAGGACTATACCATTGGTCCCATTGACTAGGACTATATCATTGGTCCCATTGACTAGGACTATACCATTGGTCCCATTGACTAGGACTATACCATTGGTCCCATTGGCTAGGACTATACCATTGGTCCCATTGTAGGCAGCCGAGCAAACTCAAGTGAAGCGTTGGTGTCAAAGTAGTTGATGTAGCCTACATGTATGTACGTGACCCAGGTCTAGTAGCCTAGAATACAGCAAGTTATTAGCATTATCTGAATGGTTCCTGACTCCAGTGTCACTCAGGTCTCAAAAGAGCCTATCAATACATATCAGCATTATCTGTGAATACATACAAAAATTATCCATCAATACCTAGATAGCATTATCTATTGTTATCGGTATTATCTATCAATGCATAGGTTATCATCATGATCTATCAATACATATTAGCATTATCTATTGTTATCGGCATTGTCTATCAATACACAGGTTATCATTATAAATTCATACATATTAGCATTATATATCGATACACAAGTCATCAGCATTATCCATCAATACATAGATTATAAGCATTATCAGCAATACATAAATTATAAGCATTATCTATCAATGCATATATCAACATTATCTATAAATACATTAACTATCGGTGTTATCTATCAATGCATATCAGCATTATCTATCAATACATTACTATCTGTGTTATCTATCAATACATATCAGCATTATCTATCAATGCATATGTGATCAGCATTATCTATCAATACATGTAGGTTATCTGCATGATCTATAAATACAAAGGTTATCACCATTAGCTATCTATACGTAGGTTATCAGCATTATCCAAATTATGTCATTGTTTCCCAGCTGCTGTCACTCAGGTGTCAGTACATAATATGTTAAATGCAATGCATTATCTGAATGGTTGTTGACTCCAGTGTCATTTCCTGTCAGGTCTCAAAGGAGGTCCCAGTAGTGGTCCAGATGACCAGGGCAGCAACTTCACCTCCTACACATTCCACGGAGACCCCCATGCCACCTTCGCCACCTTCTTCGGCGGTGCCAACCCTTTCGAGATGTTCTTCGGGCGCAAGGCTAACGGGCGCGGTCCGGGCGGAGACGACGAGGACATGGACGTGGACGGCAACGACCCGTTCGGCTCCTTCACCTCGTTTAACCTCAACGGGTTCCCTCGGGACCGCCACGTGGGGCTGGGCGGGCAGCAGAGGAGGAAGCAGGACCCGG